>NC_142930.1:118919890-118922390 GCF_046866305.1 Octopus bimaculoides | reverse complement strand
AGTTAAACATGGCTAATTGTGAAGACTTAGAAATAACAGACAATAACTGTGGGCAGTCATATTAGTTGGATTACTTGTTAATTAGTAAATGAAAACTGCTGTGTGGGCATGGGTGAGTGGGTGTTGAGGTGTGAGAGAATGAGTTAGTTTTGCTAGTTTGTTGGTATGTTTTATAGTATTTTAGTTTTTAGTTTATATTTGTTTTCAGTTAGGTGTATAATATATATATATATATATATATAGAGGGAGAGAGAGAGAGAGAGAGAGAGAGGGAGGGAGGGAGAGAGAGAGAGAGAGAGAGAGAGAGAAAGAGAGAGAGAAAGAGAGAGAGAGAGAGAGAGAGAAAGAGAGAGAGAAAGAGAGAGAGAGAGAGAGAGAGAAAATAATTATTACTAACCAGCATATATATCCATACATACACTCACACACAAGTGCATCCATACATAAGTGCATACAAACATAAATATTTACACACACACACGTATATATACATATATACACTCACTGAATAAACACTTATAGACATATGTGCAAATACATCCTTACGGATATATGTGTATTTGTGTGTGTGTGGGTGCGTGTGGGTGCACATGTACATAAAGGCATACACATAAAACCAGATATACAAGTGTATCATATATACACAGAAACGTTGCTAGAGGTGGTAGTAATTATAGATGTACATTTGTGAGAGTGTGCGTATGCATGAGCATGTGTGGCGTATGTGTGTTTTGTGTGTATAGTACTGATGCATGTTCATTCTGAACCACTGTGTTTCAAAGAATGTCCTCCAAAATTTGCACACACATCCGAAATTATCTGCAAAAATACATGAAAGAAGAGACCTAGGCCTTGGGTCCACCTGGGACAAAACTGAGGATTTTAAGAAGATTGGGAAATGCTGGGTTATAATGGAATCACTATTGTCCTGTTTCTCTTTCTCTCTCACACTAATTCTCAGTCTCTCTCTCTGTATCTGTCTGTCTGTCTCTCTCATATATACTTTCTCACATTGTTTAGCAAATAATGTAGACAGCATATATTGGAACAGTGTAGTTACTAGCATACTGAATTTAAAAACCACATCTTTGTAGGGGTGGACTGAGATTATTAAGGGCCCTCAGGCATAACTGCTTACTGGGCCCCTTTGAATGTGTGTTTTAGAAGAATTAACATATAGAGCGCAACCCCTCAGAGCTTCGGGCCCTCAGGCAGTGCCTGATTGACTCATGGCTCAGTCCGCCCCTGAATCTTTGAGAAGCTGCTATGTAGTTTCAAATACCAAAGAAGGAGGAACAAATGTTCTTGTTTTTAATTGTTTCATTTTCCATTATGAAATATTTCTATGATATGCTCTGTGATTTAGATTTAACTTTATGTCTTAATTTGCTCATATTTTGAACAATATTTAGGCAACAAGAGCTGGCTGCGTGGTAAGTAGCTTGCTTACCAACCACACGGCTCCGGGTTCATTCCCACTGTGTGGCACCTTAGGTAAGTGTCTTCTACTATAGCCTTGGGCTAACCAAATCCTTGTGAGTGTATTTGGTAGATGGAAACTGAAAGAAGCCCGTCGTATATATATATATATATATATATATATATATATATATATTTAATTATATGTATTTATTTTATTCTAATAAATAATAATTTGGATAGAATAAATGGGTTAATAGAAACCAAGGTAGCAAAGATCACAAAATATCTGTGGTGTAATTCCTGTTAGTGAGGCAGAAACTCCTTGATATTTTGGGTATTTGAGTATATATAAAAATTTAAGGAATGGAGTAAACGCATGTTATAACTGCATACTTTATTCCGACATATGTTTCGAAGAATTACAATTTATGCGATCCATAGGAATCGTCGATGTTAAAATTGTAAACTTCTCCTCAGGGAATGTATGGGAACCATCTTAAACCTAAGACATTATGACCGAGTATGATCATTTTTAACATCGACGGTTCCTATGGATCGCATAAATTGTAATTCTTCGAAACATATGTCGGAATAAAGTATGCAGTTATAACATGCGTTTACTCCATTCCTTAAATTTTTATATATATATACATATATATATATACATATATATATATATATATATATATATATATATATATATATGTATAATTGTAAATGTAAAAATAAAAACAAAACACATGTATGTGTATATGTTTGTGTGTCTGTGTTTGTCCCCCCAACATCGCTTGACAACTGATGCTGGTGTGTTTACGTTCCCGTAACTTAGCGGTTCGGCAAAAGAGACCGATAGAATAAGTACTAGGCTTACAAAGAATAAGTCCTGGGGGTCAATCTCCTCGACTAAATGCGATGCTCCAGCATGGTCGCAGTCAAATGATTGAAACAAGTAAAAGAGTTATTGTTGAGCATCATAGGGACAGGAAGTAGGAACAGGAGAAGAGGAAGAGGTGGCGAGGAGGATCAGTTATTTGAGAAATATACTGCAAGAATACCAGGAAGAGAAATGAAAAGGACA
>NC_142930.1:118902390-118914890 GCF_046866305.1 Octopus bimaculoides | reverse complement strand
AATGCCATAGAAATCAGGAAATCAGGCCCATGAGCCTGGCTAGGCTTTAAAAGGGTGCATAAAAATAAAAAAAATAATATGTGTTATTTCTTTACTACCCACAAAGGCAAACACACAGAGGGGACAAACAAGGACAGACAAACGGATTAAGTCGATTATATCGACCCCAGGTCGTAACTGGTACTTATTTAATCGACCCCGAAAGGAAGAAAGGCAAAGTCGACCTTGGCGGAATTTGAACTCAGAACGTAGCGGCAGACGAAATACCGCTAAGCATTTTGCCCATTGTGCCAGTTTCTGTGTGTGTGTACCTTTTGCTAGTCATTGCTTGATGGTTGTGAATAAATATCATCATCTTACAAGTAAGGTTACTCGTTTCCAGTCTTCTGTAAAAGACCCGTTACCATTGGAAAATATTACTTTGCCTGGAAAGAGGTAGCAGCTGCCAATAGGAAAGGCAACCTGTTGTCAAATAACTACTTCAAAAAATTCTGTCTGACCCTTGCAAGCATGGAAAAGTGGATGATAAATGATGATGAAAAAAAATTAGGTTGTCTAAAATATTTCCAAGGATTTTGCTTATAGAAGTAGTGTGCATCTGACAAAATGTGTCTAAGCTGCAGAGAAATGAAGCGAGTTTATAAAAGCTGGTGTTATTATTATTATTATGTTGGTATCATCACAATTAGAGTGTGTTTGACAATAAGTAATGGAACTTTGGTCATTAATATACATAAGGAAGAGTGTCAGAAGCAGAACAAAACTATATGTACAGAAAATAAATAGAATACTGGTGAAACGGAACCACTTTAATATTGCAATGAAATAGTCTAACAGGAAATTCAGATCAAATGAATGATAGAAAGAGCCCTTAGGCAAGCAATTTTGCTAAGATTTTACTTATATCAGACACACTTAATGGTGTTGCTGATGTCAGCAGGAACAACATTACTTTTACATAAGTGTTTGTGAGGGAGGTCAGCGGTGTTAGATGTAGAGTAGCTGATTTCCAATTGATCTAATGCTATTGGAAACCATATTGGTGGTCAATGAGAAGGAAAAGAGATTTGGTGTGATATAAACAGTGATTGTTTAAGGCCAGTACTTCAAACACATCAAATATATTGGAAGCACAAACGACAGATTTGCTGTTAGCAGAATCAAACCAAACAGGTTACTATTTTCTGTGACTTGTACTGTCATCTGTCTATTGGACAAATACCTTCAAGGGAAAAAGGATAAAGAATTTAGCAAAGATATAGGTTCAATCAGGAACACACTGTCTGTTAATTATAACAGGAGCACTGTTGAGCTGAAGTGAATAGAGATGCTTTTACACTCAATAAGACAGATGAGAGATAGAAAGCAGAATGATGTAGGGATGTACTCTGTGGATTGTGTAATATGTAAAATTCAAGGCAAGCATGCAGAAAGTAAAATGTGGTGTATTGAAAGGCTTATGTGAAAAATTATTGCTAATTAATTATAATTTCCTTCTAGTGGTAATTAACTGAAATTTCCTTCTTGACGTCCTTCATATATAAAAAGGCCATAGTCGAAAGAAATTAAATTCTCAGACTTTCATTACATGTTTAGAGGAAGAATGGTCTGATCTTTGCAACCAAATGACTACTAAGAACATTTCCTAATTTTCAGAGATGATCTCCCATTTCTCTTTGAGAGTAATTATCAATTACTACGAAGGTGAGCCAAAAAGTAATGCCATTTTGTTTCGGACAGATATTATTACCAGCACATGAACATGTATCATACATCAAAATGAAGCTGATCCTCTGTGGATCACATCCCTACTTCTCAACATAATCACTGCTTCTCTCAATAGCAATGTTCCACCTTTGAATGAGAACATTTATTCCTGCCCAGTAAAATTCTGTTGACTGTTCTTTGAGCCACTTCTTCACTACAGTTTTCACTTGTCACTGGACTATCATCTCTTCAGCCCCATGAAAGAGGGTTTGTGAGGCAACCATTATTCCAGTGACGAGGAAGTGAAAACCGTTGTGAAGAAGTGGTTCAAAGAACAGTCAAAAGAATTTTATGGAGCAGGGATACATGCTCTCATTCGAAGGTGGAACATTGCTATTGGGAGAAACGGTGACTATGTTGAGAAGTAGGGATGTGATCCACAGAGGACCAGCTTCATTTTGATGTATGATACATGTTCCTGTGTTGGTAATTGTACCTGTCCTAAACAAAAGGGCATTACTTACTGGCACTTGTGTCGGTGGCACGTAAAAAAACATTCGAGCAAGGTTGTTGCCAGTGCCGCTGGACTGGCTTCTGTGCAGGTGGCACATAAAAAACACCATTTTGAGTATGGCTGTTGCCAGTACCGCATGATTGGCCCTCATGCCGGCGGCACGTAAAAGCACCCACTATACACTCGGAGTGGTTGGCGTTAGGAAGGGCAGCCAGCTGTAGAAACTCTGCCAGATCAGATTGGAGCCTGGTGTAGCCACCTGGTTCGCCAGTCCTCAGTCAAATCGTCCAACTCATGCCAGCATGGAAAGCGGACGTTAAATGATGATGATGATATATAAGTAATAATAAATCTCTGAGCGAGATGTCCTCTAAAGGATGTAGCAGCCTGAGAGTGGATAAATTATGCATGAATTTACATGCATATGTTTAATAAAATTACATTTAGAATTACTGTGTAAATAATATACTTGAGGTCTAACCACGAGGCTCTTTCTTTCTCTCTTTGCAGAGAAGTTATCGAACAGCTTGAGAAGACTATTTTCTTTAGGTTCTTGCTAAGACTGTCTCCTTCATTTCACAAAACAGAAATATAAAGCAGCTTAGAGTTACTTATCTAAAATGCTGTAAGTATTATTCAGTGATTTCATTTATTTGCATACCATTACTTTTGCTGGTGGCATGTTAATTAACTAAAGTAACGAGGCAACATGTTTGTGAATAAATTGGGGAAAATGGTTCACATGAATAAATATACATCTTTCCTCAAAGTATGCATTTGTTTATGTAATGAGGCTAAATGAAAGTTTGCTAAACATCATCATCATCATCGTTTAACGTCCACTTTCCATGCTAGCATGGGTTGGACGATTTGACTGAGGACTGGCGAACCAGATGGCTGCACCAGGCTCCAATCTGATCTGGCAGAGTTTCTACAGCTAGATACCCTTCCTAATGCCAACCACTCAGAGTGTAGTGGGTGCTTTTACGTGCCAGTCACACGGTACTGGCAATAGCTATGCCAAAAATAGTGTTTTATATGTGTCACCTGCACAGGAGCCAGCCAAGCGGCATTGGCAACGTCCTCGCTTGAATGATTTTCTAATGTGCCACCAACACAAATGCCAGTAAGGCGAATCTGGTAGCGATCACGCTCAAATGGTGCTATTTACGTGCCACCAGCACGGACACCAGATGGCTGCTCTGGCAATGATCACACTCAGATAGTGCTGTTAGTGCTCCACTGGCACAGGTGCCGGTCATCGAATATGGTTCAATTATGATTTCGATTTCACTTGCCCCAACAGGTCTTCGCAAGCAGAGTTTAGTGTCCAATGAAGGAGACGTACATGATAAATTATTTACAATTCTCATCTAGCTATTAATGTCTGTGTGTGTGTGTGCACGGATTTTGGCTGTGTAGTTGAGAATCTTGCTTTATGGCTACACAGTTAGAGTTTCACTCCCACTATGTGAAACCCTGGGTAAGTAGTTTTATAGCCCTAGGCCAACCAAAAGCTGTGCGAAGAAATGTGGTAGACAGAAACTGTGTGAAAAGTATGTTGTATATACACAGGAATGTGTGTGTGTAACTGTGTGAATGTATGTAGGTGTAGGTACATTTGACTGCGGCCATGCTGGAGCACTGTCTTTCTTCAAGCAAATCGACCACCGGACTTATTCTTTGTGAAGCCTAGTACTTATTCTATTGGTCTGTTTTACCGAACTGCTAAGTTACGGGGAGGTAAACACACCACCATCGGTTGTGAAGTGATGGTGGTGGGAGGAGGCAAACACACACACACACACAGAAACAGACTTCTTTCAGTTTCCGTCTACCAAATCCACTTACGAGGCTTTGGTTGGTCCAAGGCTATAGTAGAAGACATTTTCCCAAAGTTCAACGCAGTAGAACTGAACTCAGAACCTTGTGGTTAGTAAGCAAGCTACTTACCACACAGCCACTCCTGTGCCTATTTTTGTGTGTGTTTGTCCCTCATCCCCATAACTTAATGGTCGAGCAAATGAGACCGATAGCATAAGTACCAGGGTTATAAAAGAATAAGTATACATCAATTCGTTTGACTAAACTGTTCAAAGTTGTGCTCCAGCATTACCATGGTTCAATCAGTGAAACAAGCAAAAGTGATCTATCTGCCTGCCTGTCTGTTTATCTACCTGTCTGTGTCTGCCTGTCTATTTATCTGCCTATCTTCCTATCTATCTATCTATCTATCTGTCTGTGTCTACCTGTCTGCCTATCTATCTATCTATCCATCCATCCATCCATCCATCCACACACACACACACACACACCTCATCTATTGGCCAGTATATGCAAACAGCCCGTCTTTGAAACATGTAATAAAGATGGGAGTCTTGTGTTTGAGGTTAATCTCTTATATTTAGGACTTTTCATATTTCCTTATTAGTTCATTATAGCTTAATTAAGAACAGTTGAATTCCTAATTTTATTAACGATTCAAGACTACTTCAATCTCCTCAGTTGGATGAAATCATAGTAAAATCGATGTATTGTTTGCACACTGCTGTCAGTTGCAAATGGTTGTGTGATTACAATGATATTCAGAAATGAAATCTAGACATGTATGCTCTAAGTTGTAGGGTTACGGTTTTGCAACTTGCCAGCTGGAAGTTTGTATAGTTAAAATTTATAGAAAAATAAAAGATGATGACAGGAGTATGAACAACAAGCAAGTGTATTAGTTTGATGCTCGGGCAAAATGAAAAGTCTTTTATGTTTTGAGCAAATGCTCTTCAGCAGAAAGGAATAACAGAAAATAAACAGTGAGAAAATGAAAAAAATTTGTAGATCTCAGCAGTCCATGAAGTGGCAACGACCTCACTCGAATGTTTTCTAACATGCCAGTAAGGCGATGCTGGTAACAATCACACTCAAATAATGCTATTTACGTGCCACTGGCACGGTAGCCAGACAGCTGCTGTGACAATGATTACGCTTGGACGGTGCTGTTAGTGCTCCACTGACACAGGTGCCAGTCATCAAATATGGTTCAATAATAATTTCGATTTTGATTTCATTTGCTTCAACAGGTCTTCGCAAGCAGAGTTTAGTGTCCAATGAAAGAGAGGTTGGCATGTGTGCCAGTCATCGAATTTGGTTCGATTTCGATTTCACTTGATATATATATATATATATATATATATATATATAAAATATAGGTATATCTATGAAAGGAGATGTGAAATCCAGATGTTTACCTCACCCAGCACTCATAGGAATATTGGTTAGGAGAAAAATCAATCCAGTAAAACAAAGTATCCATACAGACCGAAAAATTAAGGGATTTATGTCAACAGCATAGGATAACATAAAATGAAATAAAAAAAAAAATAAAGATATTAGTATCATAATTATAAATGCGATATCAATATCTGTTCTTGAATTCATTATAATATATATATTGATATTTTTTAGCTATCGATGAATGAAAATGATCTTGTGACATGGCAATATTCACCGCCCTTCCATAAGCATCCATAAAATTTATGTTATCTTTCATTTATTAAGAAATGTCAAGGCCAGTTGGGTTGCCATTAGAAGAACACTGATCCTTTCATGTACAATTCTGTGGGAGGTCTGATGAGTATTTATTTAAGCACAATACATAATAAAACAGAAAAAAGAAATTCTAATTTCCATAAAGTGCTTAACTGATAATGGTCGGTTATGCTTTGCCTCTAGGCAATATCTTTTAATGTGTAGATTACAAATAATATAAATGCTGAATAATTAAACGGAGTTTTTAAAAATATTTGCATATTTTGGAAAATATTAAAGGATCCATTTATTCCCATTTATTCCCTCTCCTTATTACAATAATGTGTTTGTTCATAACAGATTAAAAAAAATTATTTTCATCAAGGGACCAAAGAGAATGCATACTTCATGCCGTTCTTCTTCAAAAGCTCAAGCAGTAAATGCTTCCTGGATTTCTGAATCAGAACATCATTAGAAGAACAAGGCAATGAACTGTGAAAAGTTAAGAAGTAAGAATTAGAAAACTAAAAAGCCAAATCTAGTTTTGAATCAACAACCAATGATAGCTGGAAAAGGAAAATGGAATCATCTCGAAGAAGCCAGAAGTAGAAATAGGAAATGAGTAAGAAGGAAAATGAAACAAGTTAAAAAGAGGGCAGAATTGAATATAACAAGTCTGTTATTCTGTAACCTTGGTTATGAGAATGTCTACCATGTGGGCAATGTAGAGAAAAAAAAATGTATATATTGGTGCAAGAATGGGTGTGTGGTAAGTAGCTTGCTTACCAACCACATGGTTACACGTTCAGTCCCACTGCATGGCACCCTGGGCAAGTATCTTCTACTATAGCCTTGGGCCGACCAAAGCCTTGTGAGTGGATTTGGTAGATGGAAACTGAAAGAAGCCCGTCGTATATATATACATATATATATATATATATATATATATATATATATATTTTAATAAATCATAGGGCAGCCCAAAAATTTTAGAAATTTTATTTACCACCAGTGGTCCATCGAGAATAAAAATTAGTCAATAGACTATATATTATTCATTTAAAATGCAGAGATGACTATAATAGGACACCTAACCCGCTAGAAAGAGCAGCAAAAAAAACTCTATACCACAAAAATAGGGGTAATTTCGAAAGGTAATGAGAAATAAAAACATTTACCAATCTATTTTCTGTACCATGGTTTCAAGCTATTTTAGCAAAATAAAATATATCTTGCTTGGTCAGCTATCTTCAGCGGAATACCAAGACAGAACAAAGCCTTGTGAGTGGATTTGGGAGACAGAAACTCAAAGAAGCATGTCGTATATATGTGTGTATATGTTTGTGTGTCTGTGTTTGTCCCCACCCATCATAGGGGATGAAAAGCAACCTCCTTACCATACAACCATGCCTATATATATATAGGGAAAATTCATAAAAACAAAACAAATGAACACAGACAGTGTAGAAAAGAAATAGATGTATTAGTATAATGCTCGGGAATTGAAAAGTCTTTAATGTTTTGAGCCTACACTCTTCCACAGAAAGAAACACAGAAAGAAACAAGGAGAGAAAAAAAGTATATATATATATATATATATATATATATATATATATATATATACACTTGATATACATATATACATAGTCTTAACTATTGAAAAGGTTGCAAGACGCAATGGACATTTCCGCACAATAAAAATAAGAAGTAAGAAATTTTCTGATGTGAGTGTTAAATTATAAGGCACATAAAGAAAATGACTCTCCCCAGACACAACAGAATATGCTTCAACACATGAACTCACATAAAGAATCTTGCAAACTAAATCCAAAAACGACCTATAATATCAATTCACTGAAAATTGATTTCAACCAAACAATTCAGATGACTTAAGTTTAGCTTGATAATATATTGTTAAAAATAAATGAATAAATAAGTAGCAAATTTAGAATTAAATTTTGCTCAATTTTGTTTTATTTTCTGGATAAAAAAAAAATTGTCGGGAACATTTTGCAAAATATCTAACTAATTTACATAATTATTGTAAATGAATTATTTTTCTAATAAATAAATTTCCAATATCTACTGCAGAGCTTCGGGATATATAGTATTCTTAGATTATTTTCTCTCTGGAATGAAAAAGAAGTTTCCAAACAGTTATATGGTTCTTGATCTTCATCATTTAATGTCAATGTCCTGTGCTGGCATGAGTTGGCCTGTTTGACAGGATTTGAAGGGCCCAAGGACTGCCTTGTGCTCCAGTGTCTGCTCGGCATGGTTTCTATGGTTAGATATTTTTCCTAATACCAACCACTTTACAATACGTACTGGGTGCCTTTTTTGTGCCACCAACATGACCAAGGTCACCATATACTTTACAAGATTACTAACAACAAATGAGGAAGAGGTACTTGATCCTACGGAAATAGCAGTGAGAGATGATGTATGAGAGAAGGGTCTGGAGCAGAAAGGGTTTCTTGGTATTAGAGGAACAACAAAATTAATGACATTTTAGAAGAGTAGATGGTAATGGCATGTAGCTTAGTGTTACCCTAAACACTGATCCACATTCCTCCACATATTCATTTATTGGGAAACCCAACTAACAACAAATTATTCTTTTGTACTCCAGGTACAAGGCCCAAAATTTTGGGACAGGAGGCCAGTTGATTAGATCAACCCAGTATGCAAATGGTACTCAATTTATCGACTCCGAAAGGATGAAAGGCAAAGTCGACCTTGGCAGAATTTGAACTCAGGACGTAAAGACAGACGAAATGCCGCTAAGTATTTCACCTGGTGTGGTAATGTTTCTGCCAGCACATCGCCTTACAGCAAAGTATTATATACACACACATATGTATATATGTATGTATATATGTATAAAGTATATATAAATATATATATATATATATATAGGCATGGTTGTTTGGTAAGGAGGTTGCTTCTCATCCCCCTAGTTCTGGGTTCAGTCTCACTGCATGCCACCTTGGGCAAGTGTCTTCTAGTCTTCTACTATAGCCTTGTGAGTTGATTTGGCTGATGGAAACTGAGAGAAGCCCATCATATATATATATATATATATATATATATATATATATATGTGTGTGTGTCTTTGACAACTGGTGCTGGTATGTCTAATTCTCTGTTACTTGGGGGTTCAGCAAAAGAGACTAATAGAAGGAGTACCAGGTTTAAAACAATTAAATAATCAAGTACTGGGGTCAGTTTGCATGAGGAAAATCTTCAAGGCCCCAGAATGGCCAGTCTAACGAATGAAACAAGTAAAAAAATAAAAGAAAAAAGATATAATACACGATTCTTCAATCCCAATTAAGTTTGAAATAAAAACTGAGTGAGTGAGTGTTTAAATGAGTGAGTGAGTATGTGGGTGATGAGTGAGTGAGTGAGTGAGTGAGTGAGTGAGTGCATGAGTATGTGAGTGATGAGTGAATGAGTGAGTGAGTGAGTGAGTATGTGAGTGATGAGTGAGTGTTTGTGAGTGAATGAGTGAGTGAGCGAGTGCATAAGTGAGTGCATGAGTGTGTGAGTATGTAAGTGATCAGTGAGAAAGTGAATGAGTGAGTGAGTGTGTGAGTATGTGATTGAGTGAGTGAGTGCTCGAGTGTGTGAGTGAGTGTGTAACTGAGTGAATGAATGAGTAAGTGAGTGAGTGTGTGAGTAGGCGAGTGAGTGTGCAAGTGAGTGACTGAGTGAGTGAGTGAGTGAGGGGTGATGTGGGTTTGATAAGGTAAGTATTGAATGTAGTAATACTCATCACTATGTATTGTTTCTCTCTTCTTGCTGAGGCAGCTAATGAACTTAATTACGTAATTTGTGTTCTTTTGACATTTATCATTAGTACATCCATACATACACACACAAATACATCAATATGCATACATATATAAACATACATACATATTTTAACACATAAATACATACATACAGATAAAAACATATATGCTCACACAAAAACATAGTACACACATACAAACATACACATATGTAGATACACTCACATACCTATGTACAGATGATATATAGATATATACATAAATACACACACATACGTATATTTGCTGTACATTATACACCCAGTACCAATTATCAATCAACTACATTTTTAATACACTATACATACAGTAACAATTATCAATCAGCTGTAGTACATTACATACATAATCCTAATTATCAATTAACTATTCATAATGTTCCGTTACAAATAACAATATAAATAAATAGCAAAATGTCCATTGAATGCTTGAGAAAGTATTGATTATTTGAAAGGTTGGTAATTGGAGTTAGGAAATGTCTGTTTTGATTGTAATATTCTATAAGTAAATGTTTTCACATATATCTGACATGACACATATTCACTTAAACCTCAGTATGTAATTATATATGGACTTGATGTGGATGGAACTTGCAGAAGAGGGAGACCCAGCAAGACAGGTAATGAAATGATGACGGATGATCTCAGGACCTTCAACCCAGGGCTGGATTAAGACCCTTAGAAGCCCTAAGCACTTAAAAGGTTTCAGTGCCCTTAAGTACGAAGGTGAGTCAAAAAGTAAGGCCATTTTGTTTAGGACAAGTATAGTTACCAACACAGGAACATGTATCATACATCAAAATGAAGCTGGTCCTCTGTGGATCACATCCCTACTTCTCAACATAGTCACCGTTTCTCTCAATAACAATGTTCCACTTTCAAATGAGAGCATGTATCCCTGCCCCGTAAAATTCTGTTGACTGTTCTTTGAGCCACTTCTTCACTACAGTTTTCACTTCCTCGTCACTGGCCAATGATCATCACTGGACTATGATCTCTTCGGCCTTATGAAAGAGGGTTTGAAAGGCAAACATTATTCCAGTGATGAGGAAATGAAAGCTGTAGTGAAGAAGTGGCTCAAAGAACAGTCAACAGAATTTTACAGGGCAGTGATACATGCTCTCCTTTGAAGGTGGAACATTGCTATTGAGAGAAACAGTGACTACATTAAGAAGTAGGGATGTGATCCACAGGGGACCAGCTTCATTTTGATGTATGATACATGTTCCTGTGTTGGTAATTATACCTGTCCTAAACAAAATGGCATTACTTGACTCACCCTCGTATATGTAAATGGTTCAAAATGTAAACAAAAATAATTTAAAATGTAAACAATAATAAACCATAAAATAAATTTTTATTTTTCAAAATGAAACAAAATTCACAGCAAGATGCAAAATAAAGTTTATGTTTGTATGCTTCCATTTTATTTATATTTGAAAAGTCTTCTCCATTTAAAAAATATGTTAATGCAAAGTGTTCGATAATATCATTAAAATTAATTTTACATAAGTGCATGAGGAGAGATAATCTGGTGGTCCAGGGATGGGGGACAGGATGGCCACTGTAATGTGGGTGTGGAGAATAATGTTACTGGATAAAGAATGGTTAAAGTGTGAGACGGTTCTGGATAGCAAAAGAGAAAAGTATTATTTGCAGAAGGGAAGGGCTGTAATGAGGGAGATGTAGTGGGGCTGTACTCCAGAATTTATTTGTGACACTTGTCAAATTCGCTACCATCTAAGGTCATACAAAGTTCAATTCAGATAGTTGATCCGATTCCGATGTTATTGACGTAGTTCATTTTTGGACAGCAGTAAATAAGAGTCCCCCTTACAAAAACGTTCCTTTTCTCATGCATTTTCAGAGATGTAACATCACATCCCCCACCCCGCCACTTTCTCTCTCTTCTTAGATTTCAAACAGTTAAGATGGCAACTATTTATCTTTAATAACCTTGGAGTGTTAAATTCCTCTACCTTTCTCTCTGCTACTCGCAGACAACTAACTTGTCATCAATGACAAATCTTGAACAAGTTTTATATCACTATTTCTTCTTCATTGCAACTTAGTAGCAGGCTTCTACAGCTACAGAGATTTTCTATCAAGATTAACTAACTTCCAACTCATCGTAGTTGGGACAAACTTCGTAATGATTTAATAAAATCTGAAATAAGTTTCAGCTATCTCTCTCTCTTTACTCTTTTACTTGTTTCAGTCATTTGAATGTGGCCATGCTGGAGCACGGCATTTAGTCGAGCAAATCAACCCCGGAACTTATTCTTTGTAAGCCTAGTACTTACTCTATCAGTCTCTTTTGCCGAACCGCTAAATTACGGGAGACGTAAACACACCAACATTGGTTGTCAAGCGATGTTGGGGGGGGACAAACAAAGACAATATATATATACATATATACGACGGGCTTCTTTCAGTTTCCATCTACCAAATCCACTCTCAAGGCTTTGGTCAGCCCGAGGCTTTAGTAGAAGACACTTGCCCAAGGTGCCACGCAGTGGGACTGAACCCGGAACCATGTGGTTGGGAACCAAGCTACTTACCACATAGGCACTCCTACGACTAAAGCAGCCTGAAATGACCAACTTTGCACTGCGCAACCTTTCATAGCCTTTCTTCAAATGCAGACTTCCTAATTTGCCGCAAGTAACCATACCCAAATTTCCAGCAAATTACTATTTAATAATTACACACATTGGCAAACGGAAACTGAAAGAAGCCCGTCGTATATATATATATATATATATATATATAAATGTATGTATGTGTATATGTCTGTGTTTGTCCCTGCAACATCGCTTGACAACCGATGCTGGTGTGTTTACATTTCCGTCACTTAGTGGTTGGCAAGAGAGGCCGATAGAATAATTACTAAGCTTACAAAGAATAAGTCCTGGGGTCGAT
>NC_142930.1:118817390-118899890 GCF_046866305.1 Octopus bimaculoides | reverse complement strand
GTTGGCTTTAGGATGGGCATCTAGCTATAGAAACTCTGCCAGATCAGATTAGTGCCTGGTGCAGCATCTGGCTCACCAGTTCTCAGACAAACTGTCTGACCCATGCCAGCATGGAAAGCGGACGTTAAATGATGATGATGATGATGATGAACTTGGAACTTCAAGTAAATAAAACATAATTCCATAATGGTCTAGAGGAGAGCTGCACAGAAGGCAAGGCACCCACTGGTTCCTGGCTCTGCCGTTAAGTGTGCCTGCAATTTCACTGTGGATCATGTGCCACTACTGGCCTAATAAACCACCACATGAGCACAAAGAGTAAAACTGCTAATCTGGTCATCTTCAGAGATATGAACGATAAACACGAGGTATGTAAAATGGTGAGTTATATAGCCTTTGCTCAACGAGACATTAAAACTATTGTATGGAGTTAGTGCAAAGGGCCCGTGATTTTGGCCATAATATAGGGGAAGTAAGGAGGAGAAATAAGTGAGTTGAGATTGTCTAAGGGGTGGAAATGGTGCAAGATTGAGTTAGATGGCATTACATTTGCAGCATGCATTAAGATTCCATTTTCATATATCTGCTGCTTGTAACAGATCTCATGTGAGGAAAATTGGAACCACCCTATTATTGACAATTTTTATTTTTATTTACTAAAGGAAGTGGAGGGCAAAGAAGAAATTAAATGTTTTGAACGAAGCCTTCTTCCACAAGAGGAAATAATCGCCCACTTTCTTGCACTTTTTCCTCCGCCATGAGGTGGTCATGGATATTTCAAAAGTCTGCTTGTCAACTATTACACCTGCTTCATGAATGTAATAGCTTATAAGAAACATTAGGATGCTGGGCGAAATGATTAGTGGTAATTCTTCTGCCGTTACGTTCTGAGTTCAAATTCTGTCGAGGTCGACTTTGCCTTTCAGAGTCGATAACTTAAGTACCAGTTACACACTGGGGTCAATGTAATTGACTTAATCTGTTTGTCTGTCCTTGTTTGTCCCCTCTGTGTGTAGCCCCTTGTGGGCAATAAAGAAATAAGAAACCGAAAGCCCATCATATGTGTGTTTGTGTGTGTGTTGTGTATGTGCATACATGCACATTACTATCTCCTTGTCTTGGTTTCATGTGATATTTGTAAACAAGCATCACTGTCATGCAGGTTGTGTCCTTAGTTTCCAATCTGCGAAAACATACCTGCTAATGGGAAATTATGACTTCACATGGAAACAGCTAAAGGATGGCAACAGGAAGGCTGTCTGACTGTAGAAATATCTGTCACAACAAATTCCATCTGATCAACACAGGCATGAAAAGTGGATTTTAAAATGATGGTGAATATGCTAACATTTCGATAACTAAAATTTCATCAAAGCATATTTCCTAAGAATAAAGAATTGTTGCAAGAAAATTTCCAGATTTGTGGAAAGAACTAATCAGTCATATACCTAGAAATATTCTTTTCTACTCTAGGCACAAAGCCCAAAATCTTTGGGGTGGGGGCTAGTAGATTAGATCAACCCCAGTATGCAACTAGTACTTAATTTATCAACCCTGAAAGGAAGAAAGGCAAAACTGACCTTGGCGGATTTTGAACTCACAACACAAAGGCAGATGATATATCGCTAAGGTTTCTGTGCTAACGTTTCTGCCAGCTCTCCACCTATGTACCTAGAAATATTGAAACACTTCAAAAAGGTTTTGAATAATTTATAGTTCCTTTTAAGTTCAGTTTACTCATCTGGCAGATTAATCTAAAAGCTGGAGAAACAGAACGGGTGGTACAAACAATTAATACCTCCTTAAAAATATACCGTATTTGGTAGCATTAAAGATGCACCCTCATTTCATCAGTATATATTCAGGTAAAAGAGCATCAGGGAGAAAAATAATTTATGGGAAGACCACTTTTGCATATAAGACCTGGAAGGATTTTTTTGAAATAATCATCATCATCATTTAACGTCTGTGTTCCATGCTAGCTTGCGTTGGACGATTTGACTGGGGACTGGCGAACCAGATGGCTACACCAGACTCCACTCTGATCTGGCAGAGTTTCTACAGCTGGATGCCCTTCCTAACGACAACCACTCCGAGAGTGTAGTGGGTGCTTTTTATGTGCCACCAGCATGAGGGCCAGTCCGGCGGTACTGGCAATGGCCTCGTTGAAATGGTGTTTTTTACGTGTCGCCTGCACAGGAGTCAGTCCAATGTTTTGTTCACATGCCACCGGCACAAGTGCCAGTAAGGCGAAGTTGGAAACGATCGCGCTCAAATGGCGCTTTTTACGTGTCACTGGCACGGAAGCGAGACCGCTGCTCTAGCAGTGATCACGCTCGGATGGTGCTGTTAGCGCTCCACTGGGACGGGTGCCAGTCATCGAATTTGGTTCAGTTACGATTTCACTTGCCCCAACAGGTCTTCGCAAGCTGAGTTTAGTGTCCAATGAAGGAAGGTTTGCATGGGTGCCAATCAATGAATTTGGTTCAATTTTTAAAAATATTTTGTGAAAATAAAAAGTGTCTCAAATGTTATAAAATATGGTACATTGGCTGACAGTTGGGAATTCTTTCTTTCATCTGCTGCATTAATGATTGCTGACAGGTGAACCTAGACTATTAGGGTATGCAGTTCACTTTTCTAAAAATGCCAAAATAAATTGTTCTGAAAGAAAGTAAGTAAATTATGATAGAAACCAAAAGTACCAATAGTGAAATTGGTAAAATTTCATAAGAAGAACATGCAGAACTCCCGCATTATACCACATCCCCAGGCACCTACACGTATTCTACATTCTTATTTCTTTATTGCGGACAAGGGGATACACATAGAGGGGACAAACGAGGACAGACAAAGGGACTAAGTCGATTATACCGACCCCAGTGCGTAACTGGTACTTACTTTATCGACCCCGAAAGGATAAAAGGCAAAGTCGACCTTGGCGGAATTTGAACTCAGAACGTAGCGGCAGACGAAATACCGCTAACCATTTTGCCCAGCTTTCCGTACATACTCTACATTCTGGTTATGCATAAAGTATTTCTGAAATCGTAGCTGAAGTACAACAATCCAAGGTGTTGTACCCAATAATGAACTCTACTGAGAAGGCAATTTAGTAGTTTGCCTATCGATGCATGATAGCTAACAGAGTTACATGTGAGCAACGCAATAATCCTGCAGAGAATGAACCAATAGGAAATGGTGGTGTTCCTCCTGTACATTCACTGTATGATCCAATTCCTTTTTGACTCTACATATATTAACTCTAATATATACATGAGGGTAAGAGTGTTATCACGTGAAGTTTCCTCAGTGCAATTCACTTTCATTTTTTTAAAGACAATTTTCCCTTTTCTAACAATGGTAAATTGCATGTTAACCAGACACCAGATTCGTTAGAATATACATTAAGTGTAATGCCACAGTTAAAATATTATTTTCGAGGGTAACTGGTTGCCACCACACTTATACAAAGAAATATGTAAAGACTGGAACTATTTTTGTAAATATGATCAAAAACGAAACTGGAACAAAACATATATTGTCATGATTTTTCTCTGAGACAACTACGAAAGCATAGAAATTAGTAAAGGGAATACAATTCTCGATACTTTAAAATGTTGATTTTTAAGAGAAAGAAATAATCTTATTGAATATATTAAATTATCAACTAAGTAAATTAGAACTGACCTACAGGCAATCCTCTAACACACACATTATATTTACAAATATATACATTTACACACACACACACACACACACACACACACACACACACACACACATATATATGCATATATACACTCACACACGCACACACACACATATATGTATATATACACATATATACTACTTGCACATACATTTCCTAGCAAAATGTTCCTTTAGGGTTACTTGCTAACACAATTCACTTTGTATCTAAAATAATTGTTTTGCATACATTCGCTCCAGTTTCTCAATCGCATAAAACCAAGAGAGCCATTACATGCAAATGAGGGAGCCTCTACGAAGTTATTCAACATGCTAGAAACGACAGTTAAATCTCCTTCAAATCTCGCTTTCCATTTTAGATAAAGAAAGTGTTGTGTAATGTCCTGTTGGTATCCCTGTATATGTGCAGGAATTACTGTGCGGTAAGAAAGCTTGCTTCACAACCACATCGTTCCAGGTTCCACTGCATGACACTATAGCCTGGGCCAACCAAAATCTAGGAAATGGATTTGGTAGATGGAGATTCAGTGTGACACAGAGTGTGCCAAGGCTAGCCCTTTGAAATACATGTATTACTCATTTTTGCCAACTGAGTGGACTGGAGCACTGTGAAATAAAGTGTCTTGCTCAAGGACACAACACATCGCCAGGAATTGAACTCACGCTCTTATGATCGTGAACCGAATGCCCTAACCACTAAGCCATGCACCTTCACACACACACACACACACACACACACGACAGGCTTCTTTCACCTTCAGTTTCCGTGTAGCAAATCCACTCACAAGGCTTTGGTCGGCTCGAGACTATAGTAGAAGACACTTGCTCAAGGTGCCACTCAGTGGGACCGAACCCAGAACCATGTGGTTGGGAAGCAAGCTACTTACCACACAGCCACTCCTGCACTGGATACAACTTTTAAACATTTACGAGTAAATGGATATTTATAACATGAAATAATAATAGTTTCAAATTTTAGTTCAATCCTAGAAATTTTAGATAAAGCACAGACTGTATTTGAACTCAGAATGTCAAGAGGAAGGAATAACACTAGGCACTATGACCAATGTGCAAGTGTGGCTGTGTGGTAAGTAGATTGCTTACCAACCACATGGTTCTGGGTTCAGTCTCATTGCGTAGCACCTTGGGTAAGTGTTTTCTACTATAGCCTCGTGAGTGGATTTGGTAGACGGAAACTGAAAGAAGCCCATCGTATATATATATGTGTGTGTGTGTGTGTGTGTGTGTGTGTGTGTGTGTGTGTGTGTGTGTGTGTGTGTGTGTGTGTGTGTGTGTGTGTGTGTGTGTGTGTGTGTGTGTGTGTGTGTGTGTGTGTGTGTGTGTGTTTGTCCCCTCACCATCGCTTGACAACGGATGTTGGTCCCTGTAACATAGCGGTTCGGCAAAAGAAACCGATAGAATGAGTACTAGGCTTACAAAGAATAAGTCCTGGGGTTGATTTGTTCGACTAAAGGCGATGCTCCAGCGTGGCCGCAGTCAAATGACTGAAGCAAATAAAAAAAATAAAACAATGATTATTTACATTAACCACTACGCCATATGCCCACGCTCATATGGCACAGTGGTTAGGAGCGCGAGCTACTAAACCCAAGATTCCGAGTTCAATTCCAGGCAGTGACCTGAATAATAATAACAACATCGAAAAATACCTTCGGAATGAGAACCCAGGTTCGAAATTTCCCCAAGACACCTGAAGAAGGCTGGAGGGTATATCAGTCGAAACGTTGTGTTAACAACAAACAAGATGAGGACAAATATCCGTCAAATGTAAATAATGTAAATAATATACATAATTCCTCATCTCTTAAATATAGAACTGTAAAACAATAATTGTCAGCTCACTGCCTTTAGTGGTTTCAAATTTTAACCCGAGGTCAGTAATTTGGGGAAATTGTTAAGCCGATTACATCGACTCCATATACATATTTTACCAACTCCGAAAAGATGAATAGCAAACTCGGGCTTCACAAGATTTGAACTCATATCTTAAAGAACTACAAGAAATGCTTTTAAGCATTTGACATGGCGCTCTAATGATTCTGCCAGTTTCCTGCTTTCTAGAGTAAGAAAGAACGGTTTCAAATTTTGCCACAAGGGTAGCCATTTTAAGGGAGGGTGTATGCCAATTATATCAACTCCCAGTGTTTCACTGGTACATAATTTATTGACCCTGAACGGATGAAAAGCAAATTCGGCTTTGGCGAAATTTGAACTCAGAACATAGCGACGGGCGAAATACTGTTAAACAGTTTGTCCAGCTTGCTAACAATTCTGCCAGCTCGCTGCGTTCCTTTTACAAAGTAAAATAATCCTTTCTACTACAAGCACAAGAGAGAGGGGGACCAGTCGATTGGATCGACCCTAGTACAGAACTGGTACTTGATTTATATACCCCGAAAGGATGAAAGGAAAAGTCAACCTTGGCGGAGTTTGAACTCAGAACGTAGCGATGGGCGAAATACTGTTCAAGCATTTTGCGAAATACTGTTAAAACATAGGCGCAGGAGTGGCTGTGTGGTATGTAGCTTGGTTACCAACCACATGGTTCCGGGTTCAGTCCCACTGCGTGGCACCTTGGGCAAGTGTCTTCTACTATAGCCTCGTGCCGATCAAAGCCTTGTGAGTGGATTTGGTGGACGGAAACTGAAAGAAGCCCGTCGTATATATGTGTATATATATATATATATATGTGTGTGTCTCTGTTTGCCCCCCCCCCCCCCAACATCGCTTGACAACTGATGCTGGTGTGTTTACGTCCCCGTAACATAGCGGTTCAGCAAAAAGAGACCGATAAAGTAAGTACTAGGCTTACAAAGAATAAGTTCTGGCACCGATTTGCTCGACTAAAGGCGGTGCTCCTGCATGGCCGCAGACAACTGACTGAAACAAGTGAAAGAGAGTTTGTCAACGATTTTGGCAGCTCGCTGCTTTCCTTTAATGGAGTAAAATAATAATATGTAAAGTTATGGAGTAGTGAAATGTGAATGTCCTTTGGTTTTATTGCAAATTATTCCAATGAACCTGGTGTCGGAGGCCCAGCATGGTACACCCCAGAGGCAACTTTTGTTCCAAGTGACAGCGAAATTTTTATGGCAGATGGCATCATAAAACTGCAAGAAATGGAAACAAAGAGATGGGGAAAAAAAAACTTCAAGCCATAGCAAGAAGAAAAATTTGCATTCATTGCGTCTAATTTCTATTTGTTACTTTATACACAGCAATGCCAGAGATATGAACAGCCGTTATAAAATGAATTAAGCTGACGAGCTGGCAGAATTTTCAGGGCATCTGGCCAAATATTTAGCAGCATTTCTTGAGTTCAAATCCTGCCAAAGCTTCACTTTACCTGTCATCCTTCTGGAGTCAGTAAAATAATATCAGTAGATAACTGGAGTCGATTTAATCACCCTAACCCTTCCCTAAAATTGCTGGTCTGATGCCAAAATTTGAAACTATTAAAGGCAGGGAACGGAGAATTGTTGGCCGGTTGGTCAGTGTTATTTCTTCTAGCCCTTTACGTTCTGGATTCAAATTCTGCCGATGTAAACTTTACCTTTTATTGTTTCGGGATCGATGAAATAAATACCAGTGAAATACTGGGGTTGATGTAATCGAGTAACACCTTCCCAATAAAATTGCTAGTTTTGTACCAAAATTTGAAACCATTAAAGGCTGTGAGCTGCCAAACATCTCAGGGCGTCGGGTAAAATGCTTAGTGGCATTTCTTCTGCCTCTTTCCATCCGGAGTTCAAATCCCGCCGACGTCAATTTTATCTTTCATCGTATCAGGGCCAATGAAATTAGTACCAGTTGTATACTGGGTCGTTGTATTCAACTTTCTCCTCACCTCAGAACCATTAACCTTGTGCCAACATCTGAAAGTATTATGAATCAAATCATACAATCTTTACCTGTGATTATCTACCTAAATCAGAATTAAGGAAGAAAAAAAAAATCAAGTTATCTATGTTAAAATCACTTAATTGCCTGCAAACACTCTTGACAATATTCTGTAATGAACCAATACAACGACTGAAGCTAATTTTATTTCGTGGAATTTTGTTTGTACTAAACGCCCATGTTCTAGAGGCAAATTTGTTAAGAATATATATGAAGTTGTTGCAACATTAGATAAAAAAAAACTTTAGCAGTTAATACAAACACAAGTTTCTTGCCACACTACAGATAGGCGTATCTCCTAAATCAGTGCTAATGTTGCAGGCAAAATGCATTATGATTAAAGAATTTCTTTGCATTCAGCTTAGCTCTTCAAAAATCTAACACACAAGACACCCTAAATCTGTCAACATTTATTTGCTTTTTCGTTTTTTTTCTCTGATATATCTGTGTAAGAAGAGATGTTGGACTTTGTGACATTAAAAAGAAGCAGCTGGTGTTTATATTAAAAATGTGTATAACAGAGCCTGAACAAGTGCTGATGTTCTCTACTGAATAAATTATCTTCTGATTCAAAAGATGCTTCATCTTCAATGGAAAGGTAAAAGCAGTAATAATTCACTGATAAAAAGTGATCCCAGATTTCCAAAGTTTCTCTCTCTCTCTCTGTTAAAGGGGTTCACAAGGAAGATGTTATGAAAGCTGCCTTAGATACAGTCATCTTCACACATTCAACCCTTTGTCCTGTTTATCACATTTGTTACACAGGATACTTTTATTTCCTTGACATCCATGCATCACATATGATATCCAATTAAGTTTTTCTTTTAATCACCAGAATAACTTGAGACTCCTGAAAAATGAGATTTATATTACTCAAAACACATGAAACAAGGTTTAACTAAGTTTGAAAACAAGCATCGACATTCGGGACAAAGAAATGAAAATGCTTCGGACAGGCAACGAGTTAATCCCCTTGATAATCCGCCTGGGAAACTTCCCTTGGTTCTATAATACAAACGTTTTGTCTCAAAGGGAACTAAAAAAATCGGTAGACTTTTGGAATAGCTATCTCACATAAATAGGTTTTTTTCGTTAATGTCGGTGTTTTTCAATGTTTTTGTACCATGCACTTCACAATTTAAACCATAATTTTTCAATGTCTATGCTACTCTTCTCTCTCTCCTGGGAGCCATCATAAAAAAAAAAAAAAAACTTCCCCCTCGTGTTATAGTTTTTTCTGTATTATGAAACATATGCATTTGGCATGTTTAAGTGGGGTAGGTGGGTTGGAATTTAATCCATATAATTTAGATATCACAGCCAACCCCAGCATCGTATCTTTGGAACAGTAACCACCTCTAAAATGAATTTTTTTCATTTTCCTTATTTCTTGTCATTTTATTGTATTCCACATTCTGAAGTACTTGAAATTCGAATTTAACAAAAAAAGAAAGAAAAAAATCTTTCTCGACTTCATCGTACCTGTCACGATTAAAATGAAGTTTTTCGCTTTATTTTCGTTATTTTGTGTATGCTTTTTTTCATACATTTACTATATTGAAAAATCTTTCTATGCGACATAAAAACTAAATTAGAAGAAAACCATAAATATATTAACACTTTATTTACGTTGACATAATTCCCTTCAATTTAATTTTACAAACCATTATTTCATCTTCCACACAAGACAGCATCAAATAGAAAGAAATAAACAGCTATTCCGAAATCTTGCCAAACCTTCCGTCAAAATTCCAAGTTAATTTATGTTTCAAACACCTGCTTAATAAGCCTTTCTACTGTAAGCACAAGGCCTGAAATTTTGTTGGTGAGGGCCATTTATTTACTTCGACATCAGTGCTTAACTAATACTTATTTTATCGACCGCGTGAGGAGATGAAAGCAAAATCGACATCGGTTGAATTTGAACTCGGAGCTTAAAAATACATAAGATACTGCTGAGTATTTTGTCCGGCGCTTCTTTTTCTATTCTAGGTACAAGGCCCGAATTTTTTGGAGAGGGGGCCAGTCGAGTACATCAACCCCACTGCATAACTAGTACTTAATTTATCGACCCCGAAAGGATGAAAGGCAAAGTCGACCTCGGCAGAATTTGAACTCAACGTAATGGCAGACCGCTAAGCATTTCGCTCGGCCTGCTAACATTTCTTATTTCTTTATTGCCCACAAAGGGCTAAACAGAGGGGACAAACAAGGACAGACAAAGGGATTAAGTCGATTACATCGACCCCAGTGCGTAACTGGTACTTAATTTATCGAACCCGAAAGGATAAAAGGCAAAGTCGACCTCGGTGGAATTTGAACTCAGAACGTAACGGCAGACGAAATACCGCTAAGCATTTCGCCCGGTATTCTACCGTTTCTGCCAGCTCACCGCCTTCAAACATCTACTTCATAAGGACAGTTATTTTACTAAATTCTTCATTATTTTCAAAATTTATTGAAACAATGGCAGTGTATTTCAACAGAAATATGGTAACAAAAGGGTTAAATAGGAACCCATGATATTTTAAAAATTTTATTGAAGAAATAAAGCTTGAAGATAAACGCTTAAAGATAAGCCTTGTAATATCTCTTTCCTTTGTATTGTGAGGTGTTTGTCAACTAACAATATCGCGTAGAATTTTATGAGACTGTTGGGTCCTATTATTAGTTTTAAAGAAAAGGAGAGATTCTATGCCCAAATGAAAAATGATGATAACATACAAGATGTGATGTTCCATTCTGATATAATGAATCACCTACAAATTCTCAGCTTGGCACTCTAGAAGGATAAGATTGTTTATGATTTTACTCGAATAATTTTCAGCGTTCAGAAGAAAAAATTTCTAAAGAGACATATTGTCAAGAAACTTTAGTCAATTTCCTAATCTCAGCAGAAGAGTAAATTACAATATCTGATAATGGAATAGCATACAAACTGGAAGAATTCAAAAATATATTACAAGGACTGCTTGATAATTGTGTAGCTCCATTTTGCAACAAGTTGATACCATGCCCCACTTCCTTTGTAAATTCATTTCAGATAATTAAATGTTTATTCTATTATTGAACTTATTTTATACAGCGCTCAGGTACACTACAACACTTGAAAAGTTTCATAAAGAAAGGGCATAGCAAAAAGAAACCTACACAAGTAAGTTTCAATCTGACATAGTTTTCTCAAAATTTTACAGAAAATGGGTAATTTTCAATGAAACTTTCTACAAATGCCTTACAGGAGTAAATTATGATTATATCGGAATTTACCTTGAAAAAAAAAAAAAAATGGTGGGCGTGCGTACACACATATACTGACACACATCACAAAATGTTTTGAAAATTTCAAGTTTCATTTTGTGATATGTGTCAGTATATATGTGCAGTCACCATTTCTTTTCTCACATTTAAGTTCGATATAGCCGTAATGTAGGGCAGACTGGGACTAGTTGTTACACGGGCAAGTTGTTACAAGCCCATTGTTTCCAACTTCAAGAAATAGGTAGCACTCGAGTCTCTACCTCGTGAAGGCCAACTCCATAGCATCATGACTGCACAAGTGTATTGCATTGGCGGGCTGTCACTAGGAAAGGTATGGCTTAAAAAACGATTTTTTACTCCAAAAGTGAAATTTTGCAACAAAGTTATTTCCTTAACTACTAAAACATAAATGGCGTTACTGAAGAAGTTAGTTTGTGGTTCATTAGGAAGTTTTGGAAGTTGCCTTCGATACATGAAGGTGTGTCCTGGATACCATGCATTGCTAGTACTGTGTACGAGGCAATCTCTAGAAGTCCATGGTCGGGGCTAATTGTTACAGTGTATCAACTTATCCCAGGCATGTAACAACTTACCCCTTCTATTTCAGTTTAACACGCTATGCCTAGAAATTACAAAAGGAAGACTACAGGAGGGGAGGCAGCTGATTCAGAAAAGGTAAAAAAAAGGCGAAGGGAAAGTAAAGAAAAACAATTAAAGGCAAAATGAAGCAGCCTCGCAGCAAGCACGTCGCCTTGTCTGCTCAGATTGGTATTCCAACTCCCTTCCAGGAGAAAGAATGGGTGCAATGCATGATCTGTCAAGACTGGGCACACACTGATAGTACCGATGAACCACAGGACTTTCTGTGTGATCTGTGTAGTGAGAAGTTAATGGAGAACGATTCCGACTAGACAGCACAGGTAATAATGGTGAAATTGGCTGATGAGGACTCTCAGTATCAAAGTTAGGATATGAGGTGGTTCAAATCACAGTTAATTAATTAAAATAATACTTCCTAGATATTTTAAACTTGTTTGTTATCATAATTCCGAGTTAACGACAGTTGTAACAAAGTACCCCAGTAAGTATCACAACGTACCCACACTTGGGAAAAATTATTACAGCTGACATCACCTCATTAATTAGAACCTGTCTAATTAATGTTATGTAATTTATGTTTTTTGCTGGTGATAACAATAGATGTTTTACTAATTAAATCTGAAAAGAAACTTCAGCTGTGTTCATTTATGTGGGTGCCAAGGCAAAAAAATGAAAAAAATGTAACTGTCTCCCTTACACCTGAAAGTCAGTTGCAAAAAAGTACGTTTTTTTGTTAAAGTTATGAGACAACAATTGTATAGGTATGCCTAGCATGCAACAGCAAGTCAAAGACAGCATTGATAATCAAAATATGCATACATAATACACAGGATAAATTGTGTAGATTTGCCAGCGACAAATAGACAGAAACGTGAACAGTAAAAAGTCAAAAAGAGCAAACGGTGCATGAGCGCGTCAGGAGTAGTGTTGGCGAATTTTGAGAAACATGGAATTTTTGAAGGATATAGTGTAATGTCAAAAGTACGTGCACAACACGAGATAAAACACGAAATGACAGAAAAAAAGAGAGCCATAAAGAGGAATGAGTGCGTAGATACGTCAGGAGTGGTGTTGGCGAATTTCAGGAAACACGAAACTTTTAAGAATGATAAAAGTATATTCATTGTAGAGAAGATAAAGCATAAAAAGACAGATAAGTGACTTATTGAGGTAGTTCAGTTCTCAAACTTCTGGTTGTATGACACGGCTAAATAAACTACAACAATGATTTAAAAAAACAAACGTACAAAACATACTCCTGTACTAACACGGCTTGCAATAATATAAGCCAAATCTCTCTCGAATCAAGTTTTCACATTGTACAAAGGCATATTCGATAATGTACTTCTATAGGCTCAAGCTCCGTTGCATGTTGTCTTGCCATATCATAAAGAACATGTAGTGAAGCCTAGAATCAGAAAGTTACAACTTCAGGAACCGAGATCAGACCATAATCAGGTGATATTCTTTAAATAACAAACAATTACCTTGTATCATGTCCCAGTTGTCCCCGCATAAAAATGAGGTTATAAAAAGGAAAGCATGCCAGAATCAGCGCAGGGGTTAGAGAAGATTCCATAGAAGACAGACGAACATAGAATTCTTGATTCCTTCTCGACCTGCATTTAAAAGAATTTCTTCACTCACAATGCACTTCTCCAAGCCAGTATCATCACCTTTAGCCACATAAATAATTAACAAGCCCGACATTGGTAACCTGCAATATTCACAGTTTAACATACCAATATAACAACACTAATTAACAAATTTCATATTGATGACCAGTGATGTTCAAGTTCATTTACTTTTCTCCACATTGGTGACTCGTCATCAGAAAGGTAGCCAAGCCCACAATCTTCCACAGTGATGATCCGGAAGTTTAAACAAGCCATCAACTATGATGACTTTCGGCAAGTGAAAAAAGGCCAGAGACATTATGTTTTATTATGGTGAGCCGACGCTTAACTACACAACTTCCACTTTACCTACAACAGAACAAACTCGTACATTGAAATCCTCGATGCTAGAAATCGCAGTTGGCACAAGCCACATAAGCGATCACTGGTTATTTCAACTCGACGCCGACATCAACAGCTGTTTTGCACAGATACATTGCGGAAGAAAGTTTTAAGGACATTATTCATGTTACATTCCATTTTATTTTCGTTTAAAACAAAAAGATCTTTTCTTATCTGCAAAAGTCATACATTCACAAACATAACTATATCCTCGCAACAGACATCTCTTTTACTTGTTTCAGTCATTTAACTGTGGCCATGCTGGAGCACCGCCTTTAGTCGAGCAATTCGACCTCAGGACTTATTTTTGGGAAGCCTAGTACTTATTCTATCGGTCTCTTATGCCGAACCGCTAAGTTACGGGGACGCAAACACACCAGCACCGGTTGTAAAGCGATGTTTTTTTTTTGGAGGGGGACAAACATACACACAAAAACATACACACACACACACTCACATATATATATATATATATATATATATATATATACGGCAGGCTTCTTTCAGTTTCCGCCTACCAAATCCACTCACAAGGCTTTGGTCGGCCCGGGGCTATAGTAGAAGACACTCGCCTATGTTCAAAGTTATTACATTTTTTTATCTGAAGCCTTCACTTGGAAATAAATTCACGTGCCGCATTCAATCCTTAAAAATGCACTAATTTTCAGCAGAATTTACTTGCAGTCAATTACATACATGCTTATTACATGATCCCCTGGACTTCTGGTATTTATACACCATCTATGGTGTTCCCTAGCAATCGTTTCCGCTTCATATAGTTGCTTTCAACGTTTACGGATTTCTAAATTTTGCTGCATTTTCTCGTGATTTTAAATAACGTACACACACACACACACACACACATTTAATTACACGTTTGCCATGTTCATGTGTCGCTCTCACACGGAAGGTATACTAACCATGCTTTTCTACACCTTACTTCTAGCCAGCTACTTTATAAGACCTTGCTATGTTCACGTCCGCTATAGATATAAGTTTAAAAGGCAGCACATCCAGCATTTATTTTACGGTTTCTTTCAGCACAAAATATAAGCACTGCATTGTTCTTTAAGGCATACTTGAAACTTCTCTGTCTCTCTCTCTCTTATTGCATGTGTCCCCAATACACTTTCGCTCACATTGACTATATATGAACAATATTTTATTTGGTTACTTACATTTTCAGATGCATTCCTTTTGTAAGAAAATTCCTTGCCATGTAGCTGTATTGTCGACCAGTTTTCGCTACAATTGTCATCTTTATTCGCTTTCCGTCCAAAGCTCACTGGAGAGAGACTGGTGTAGAATCGCAATCTTACAACTTTAGTAAATAGGAGCATACTACACATAGATCAGGCGATGTGCTCTGAATATCAACCAATCAGCTTGCAGGAATATTATCCCATATTATAAAATGTTCTATCATGTACAAGTTGTTCCGTTTCCGCACAAACAAATGGGTTTAAAATGAAAGCGCGCTAGAATCAGCGCAGACGTTAGGGAAGATTCCAGAGAAGATAAACGAACACAAGATTCTGTTCCATTATGGTTGCGCTGCGGCCAAGCTGCAGCAATTAAAATTAATACATATATTCACAAAGCGCGCGCACATGCATATATCGGCGGAAAACCACTATGTAGATGACGCTAAACAAATTTGCATCCCTCATATACATACATACATACATATGTAGCGTACCCTCGATAATTTTTTATTATGATCACTATGGATCGGATAAAAAGATGTGTACAATACAGGACAAACAAATAAACAAACTGTATGAGTTCTATGCAAGCCTCACCTTCATTTGATAGTCCAGTTGGCGGTATAATCTTTATCATAGACTCAGCCGACAGCTGTACTCGTCCCAGATGCGACAACACGTGTTCTACATAAATTATCAAGCTGGAGAGCTGCCGACAATGTACAAAAGCGTGTTGGACAGTTTCACTGTCCTGCTCGCATATTGGACATGTCGGTGGCACTGCAAAACCGTGCCTGGATAACTTCTCGCGAACAGGTAGAGCATTCCTGTAACACTGCCAAGTCAGAGATTTTTGGAAATTATCCAAGTACTCCGACTTGAAGGTTTTACGAAACAGGTTGGTAAGTTGGTTCTCGTCGAACCCCAGAGCCTCTCCTAGGACGTCACCGTTTTCCCCCTCCACTAGCCCTCTGTAGAATACCGAGTTGGTATTCCTGCAGCCAGCCTTGCCCGTCTTGTGGATAAGCCAGAGTGCCTGACGGCACTCCTTCTGCCATAAAGTCAGATTACGTCTTCTAAGGAGACCGGGTTTAAATCTTTCCAGCGAGGCCGGTCGCGGTAAGAACTCCTCCGCCAACGGACTCCACACCTTATCACCCTCCAGGTGGCACCAGAGATGTTTCAGCCTCAACGCATGTCTGCGCATCATTAGCCAGGGCATCCCCAAACCACCCTTTAGCGGTTCCTGGCAGCACACGGAGCGCCTCACAAGTGGCTTTTCCCCCCTCCACAAAAAGCGGAAGAGGAGTCGTACCAGCTTGTTTAGCCAAAAATCGGGGCAAGGCACAACGGACAGGCGGTTGGTGATTACAGATGCTATAAACACCTGCACCACCTCCACTCTACCCTTCAAGCACAGAAACCTTCCGGACCACTTCCGTATTATGGCCTCCACCTTGTTCACTACCTCGCTCCAATTCTTCTTCGTCTGGGAGTCTGAACCAAACCAAACTCCAAGCAACTTAACAGGACCATCTGTCCAGTGTCCAACGACACTGGACGATAACGGCTTGTTCCTCCAGGTGCCGAGGCGCAAACCGATGGACTTGTCCTTGTTAACTTTTGCTCCAGCCACCGCTTCGTATCTTCGGAGAGCATCTTCTACACGAGGTAGTTGTGCTTCTTCAGACACGATGAGAGTGACGTCGTCAGCATAAGCAGAAGTGAACTTACCGCATCCAATCTCATTAGGGATGTTGCCTAACTTCTCCAGCCTCCGCAGCAATGGCTCCAGAGCCAAGACGTACAGGACCGGGGACAAGGGACACCCTTGACGAACAGACCGCTTGATCGAAAACGGCTCCGTTAGGTAACCGTTTATCTAGACGGTGGACTTGATGCCGCTGTACATAGCGGAGATCCAACCGCGAAAGCCTGGGCCTATCCCAGGCGCTTCGAGGACGGCCCCCAGGTACCGATGGTCTACCCTATCGAATGCTTCACTTTGGTCCAAGTGGACCAATGCCCCTCCTTTGCCGGTTAATTTCCCAACCCTGTCTAAGGTGTAGCGGAGAAGGTGAAGGTTGTCCTGGATCGACCTGCCTGGGATTGCACAGGTTTGTGCCTTCCCGACAAGGTTCTCCGCGACAGCCGTCAACCTTTTAGCTAACACCTTGGCCAAAATCTTTAACTCTACGTCTAGTAGAGTTATGGGCCTGTAATTACTAATGCTATCCCCCTTGCTTGGGTCCTTCTGGATCAGCGTCACAACTCCCCGGCTTACAGAACTGGGAATTCTCCCATTCTGCTGCCAGTTTACATAGACGCTTGCCAAGACATCCCCAAACAAGTCCGGCATTAAACGATAAAACTCGTAGGGCAGACCATCCAGTCCCGGAGACTTTTCCCCAGCGCACTCGGCCAGCACCCGTCTTACCTCCGCGGGAATGATCGGGCCTTCAAAGCATTCAGCCTCACGTGCCGAGAGTCGAGGCCCGCCAGCTAGGAAGTCCCTTAAGGACTCCCCGCACTCAAGCGGACCGCTCTCCCCGAACACCCGAGCGAAATTCTGGTGAAAGGCCTTTTGCATCTCCTCCTGTCCATAGATCCTGCGTCCCTGCTCGTCAGTTAAAGACTTAATACAGGACTTCTTGACCTTCTGACTCTCCACATGGCGAGCCCATCTGGCTACGTTGATACCTTCTCATTTCCCAGTGCATAACTTAGCTCTGACTCGGCACCCTTCGTGTTTGGCATTGAGGTGACGGTACAAGACCGCTCTCGCCGCCATCACTCTGGATGCGGAGCCAGATTCCATTGCCTCATCTAGACTCTTGACTAAGTCCCCTTCTATTGTAGTCCTATCTAAACTTAGCTGATTGCTAAATCTAATGGACTCAAGACGGATGGCCCTCTTGAGGGCGTGCCACCATCTATTATTAATGATGGTGCCACATAATGCCCTCAGCACTAACTCCTTAATCCGGGTACGGAAAGCTACACAAGTCAAAATAGACTTGTTCATTTTCCAATACCCGGACCCCTGTCTTTGGCACTTATCTATATGCACCTCACACGTCACAAGTTTATGATCCGAGTAAGGCACAATACAAAAATGTGGACAGCTAAAGCTATGATTATCTCTTTCCTTAACAAAAATTCTGTCTATGTACGATCTGAGTGAGCCGTCGTTATTACTCCACGTCCACTGTGGAACGCTCGGCTCATCCAGTCGGTAGCGGTCTACTAGATTAAAGCTCTCTAGTAGACCTTTGAGGCAAGGATTCCCTTTCCTATCGGTGGAGCCTACACTATCGACGCGCGCATCGAGAATAGTGTTGAAGTCTCCTAGCAAAACTATGGTTTTAGACGTCAATAAAAAGTACTCCAGGTTCCGAAAAAAATCCGACTGCCCGTGTCCGTTAGGAGCATAGGCAGCTACCAGCCTGAAGGACTGCTTACTTTCATGTGTTACATCTAGGGCGACCAGCCTACCTTCTGGGTCTACAAAGACAGTACGTATCTGTAACTCCAAGTTTTTCTTGATAAGGACTGCCACGCCTGCACCTCCTCTCCGGCTCGGAGAAATAAATTTCTCGTAACCATTGAGGAGGGGCGAGAACGCTTCAGGTCCCTTCATCTTGGACTCGGTGATCACAGCCACATCTATTCTATGTGAGATGAGGTCGTCCAGAAAACAAGCCGGTTTCCATTTCGACCTCATTCCACGCACATTTAAACTACCCAATTTAATCATCGAAAAAAAGTAAGGTAAAAATAAAACTTACGGTTGTGAGAGGGAGCATGACAGTTTGCGTCTGCCTGCTTCCTCCGCACTCCCCTCAGCTCCTGGGCTCTTTACCAGCGTTGCCACCGGGCTCTGGGTTGGTGTGGCTGCCGGGCTAATCACCAGTTTTCCGGATATCACGTCGTGGGTGGCATCCTTAATCAAATTCTCCTTCACTACTTCTTGCAGCAATTTCTCCTTCCACTCTTCCTCTCCAATTTTCGCGAATCTCACTTCGCTGTCTGTACTCTTAAATGTCTTAATTCGGTGGTGCGCCTTTATTAAGCGAACCACCTTCTCGTTCTTTGCGTTGAAAGCTACAATTCTATCAATGTTTTTAATTCCTTTTAATGTTGGTGGGTGGGGGGGGGGATGGCAAAACGTTGGCCTACCAATGTAGTACCAGCGGGGTAGGTGTGGGGATTTTTTTTTTGTTGTTGTTCGTCATTTTTGTCAATAATGTTTTTTTTTGTTTGGGGTGGGGAGTCCGGGGTATGGCCTTTTTTTCTTATGTGAGACACCATCGTGAAATCTATTTCTTTTTCATTCTCTAGGTTCTCCTCCTCCTCTTTTTCGTTCTTATTTTGTTTCACGTTCTTTATTTTTTCCTCCTTTTGGGATTCAGGTATTTTTTTTCCCCCTGTATTTTCTTTAGTTGTTGTAGCGTCGGTTTTGTTTTTCTGTGTTTATCACAGCGCTTTGGGGAGGGGTATCCACTATTTTTTTTTTTTGTGCAGGCTGAACGAACGTGGCTCTTCTGCCCGCATTTAAAGCATCTAGGCCTACGTCCTTCCACTGATACACGCATGGTACGCCCCTCCCCTACGAAGATTATCTGGTAAATTTTCGAGGACTGCGTTATCTGCTTGAATGACCATTTCGAGGCTTTGACCCTTCCAGTTTGTTGCTTCTTTCCTCTTCATGCTTAAGATTAACAGCATCCCTTCTACGTCGTAGATAATTGCGGTTGCTACCCAATACACATCATATCCGTCGGGAATTTCTTCTATTGTAATTTTCGCCGTTCTACGGCCTAAATACGTAGGCAGCAGCATTATTTGGTCATTTTTAAGTGTCTGGGTTGACACCTCTTTCGCTACGTTTTCCGACTCGAAGTGTGCTTCTATTATTGCACTCTTCACTCCTCGGCAAAAGTAGCGTATTTTCTTCTGAATTGGTGCCAAGCACCGCTCAACGATTTCATTTTTAACTTCCATGATTTTTTTTCTCCTTCAAGTTGTACACCTTGTAGACCACGGTTTTTTTTTTAATTGCTTCGATGGTCTCAAGGTGTGGTACCAACTTTGTTATGTCTCCTGATTTTTCAATTTAGTTTCTGAACTGGAGTAGCTTCTCCATAGCTACTTCCAGTTCAATTACGCTGCCGCCTACGGCGTCAGAAAAGCTCTGTTTTGCCTGGTTTTCCTTGTTTGTAACGGTATTATTGTTCATGGCTGTAACAGCACTTCTGTCCTTGGTTATAACGGTATTATTCCCTTCTCCCATCTCGGGAAAGTCGGTTTTTGAAGCCAGTTCAAATTCCATAATGTTTTTTTTTTAATTATAAACATTGTCACAATTGACAAGAAAATCAATTAGCAAAAAAACAACCTCGAAAGGTTAACAAGAAAAAACAGAAATCTTCTGCCCCATAGGGCGAAAATAACGGTAAAACAGTTCACCACAAAACAGTCCAAATAAACTATTCCACAAAAAAAATATCAACAAATAGGTAACCAGAAAGCGAACTCACATTAACCAGGGTAGCAACAATAAAGACGCAAAAGTCAAGCTTCGATGTGGTGTACACTCGAGTGAAATTCCTCTCTCTTCTTTATTATAAATACGTAGCAGATAACAGCTAAACTTTGGCTGCTATTTGGGCCCCGTTGTGTCCACTACTCTGATTGGTTTGTATTGGCGCAATTTGTCTCTTAGTCTATCGCTCCAAAATGCAACTTAACCAATCGGAGTCCCTAAATAATATTGTCTGATATTGAGTTGTATACTGTGACCCTACCCCTCGCGGGGGAAGGAAATATATACAACCATTACAACTTTGAACTGTGCTTTTGAAAAAAATATATTTGTTTAATTTTTGCGTTGATGCAAAATATGTCTTCGACAGAAGAAATTGCTTCAAAAAAATGCCTTCGTCAGAAGAAACTGCTTCCAAAAGGATGAATTTCGCCGCCGCTGTAGGCGGACAAGAACATATTGTCGTAAATATGGATAAAATAAAAAGTATTTCGAAATGATATCGGAAGAAAATGGAGAGAATAAGGTTTCGTCTCCCAGCGAGGTGATGAACAATATTAAGGAACGCACGATTGTGTATAAAACCTATAACACTGAGAGGAAATCATTTGAATTTTTGGAAGAGACTGCCGTGGAAAAGTGCCTCGGGCATATTATGAAAGAAGTGAAGTATTTGGCTCGTGGCACCAAATTCGCAACTGTGGAAGCCAGGTTCGAATCCAGCGAGAGCGCAAGGAATCTCTCGACTCAAACCGTTACAAGTGGCAAAATAATGTTGTTACCACTTTATCTGGGACGGAGGACGTCCAGGATAAAGATTCAACATATACCACCAGAGGTAGATGTAGACTGTATTATGGCTACACTACTATACAAGAGAGAGGATAAAATAAACATAATCCTAGTAACGAGGGATGGCCCAACAAACTGGAAAGGGCAGTCCCTTGAGATATTGGTGCAGGCTTCCAGCCTCCACCTAGAAGAACTACCCGAGACCATAAATATCATCGATAAAATTGTCCCAATTCACGTTGAAGGACGTAAACCCAGGTGCTTCGATTGCGGAAAGAAGGGGCACCTGAGGTCCAAATGCTTGAAAAAGAAGGAACTAAATATAGAAGTGGAACCACAGGTCAAAGAGGCAGGCACACAACCGGTGACCACAGTGGCAGCATCGACGGCCAAGGTGACAGTCACTAAGTCGGTGGTTTACAAGTCTAAGAATAAGAGGTCGATAACCCAACCTGTGTCAACGGCGGCAGGGGAGGCCAATATGCAACCGACCACCAGTGAGATGGCACCGATGGCCTTAGAGGCCGTTCTAAAAACAGTAGCCAACAAAAACCAACAAGTGATCCAGCCAGTAACGATAGAGGCGGCGCCGACAACCATGGAGGTCGTTACGAAGCCGGCGTTCTCAAACAACAGGCCAACAATACCGAAAGCCAAGGAAGCCTATATTCAGCCATCAAATACAGAAGTGGCACCATTGGCCACGGAGGCTGGCACGAGGTCAGCGACAACCTCTGAAAATAATGCCCCTCGGAGTAATGTGGAGGAGGCACCCACTAACAAGAAAGCAGCTTCAGCAAAAGAGACACCAGCAAGCGAAACAAGTGAGAAAGAATTCAAGGAGGTGACAAGAAAAAGAAGAGGAAGGACTCCCCTCCCTCTGAACTTGCCCCGAAAAACAAAATGGAGAAAAAAAGATCAACAAACCCATATAAAGGATTAATAGACTTCAAAAAAGATCTTCATACAATACAGAACAAAGAACAAATATCTAGACGGGGTTATTAAACCCCATCTAGAGTCGAATGTGTATTTTGTAAACGACACCAAAAAGGCCATCACAACGGCCAAAGTACCAGAGAAACTGTACTACGATTTAAGGAAATGTCATCCGGAAGATATTCGGATAGTACAAAACCCTAGAGAGATGTTTGACCTGCCGGTTGAACACTTCGTCAAAGACAGTGGCCAAACGGAAGAAGGCGAAAGGGAAATCCACTCGAAACGAACGTAAGTTCAACCCTCTTTCCTTTTTCAATATGGCTATGCTAAGTATTGCTTGTTTGAATGTCCGTGGCCTGGGGTCGAAGAAGAAGCAGGCGACCTCAGAGCACACAAAATTGATGTTATGGTCACTACAAAGACCAGGCCGGACAAACTACTGGACTTCACACCCCTCCTAAACGGCTACGACAAAATCATGTCCCCTAGCCGGGAGGGAGGGAGTAGAGGCGTAGTGATTTTGCTCCGGAAAAGCCTGGTCATGCAGACACGTACAATCTTCGTGGACCCAGAAGGCGAGTCGGTCGTTCTGGATCTGACAATCAGTGGTAAGGCCTTCGGGTTGGCTGGCATCTACGCGCCTGGGACACCAAGCAAACGAGATGGCTTCTTTCGACGCCTGGAGAATGTTCTTGTGACATCTAAGACAGTAGTTGTGTTAGGTGATTTCAACGCTATTCTGGATGTCCGCCTGGATAGCGTCGGCTCTAACGCTAGGAAAAATGACTCGTGCCTCGGAGATCTACTGAAGCGATATAGGCTGGTAGATCGATTTCGATCTAGTAATCCGAGCGTGCCAATGTGGACTTGAACAAATCACGACGGATCGATCAGATCGTGTATAGATAGGATTATTGTAAGTGATAGAGATAAAGATAGTCTAAATTGTTCACAGTTTACCTATGTACCCTACACGGATCATAAATTAGTGACGTGTACGGTACATATAGAGAAGGTCCATAGTCAGGGATCTGGCTACTGGAAGTTGAACAAGACTTTATTGAATTGTGAAACGTACCGTAGTCAGATTAAGGTGTTAGTAAAGAGGGCACTATCCGGCTCTGTGATTAACAACCGGTGGTGGAGTGCCCTCAAAAGAGCCATTCGACTTGAGTCGATATGATATAGTAAACAGTTAAGTTTAGACCAGTCTAGAGTAGAACGGGATCTAATTAAGGCACTAGAAGAGGCATTGAGAATGGACTCTGCTTCACAAGTTTTGGCGGCAAGATCGGCACCTCAATGCCAAACACGAAGGATGCAGAGTTCGGGCTAAGTGTCGTGCAATGGGTCGTGAGGGTATCAATGTTGCCGGATTGGCCCGCTCGGAAGAAACCAGTCGTGGTGCGAAGGCCACGATTAGATCTGTGGTAAATGAGCTTAAACAGGAGATCCAAAGACAGGAGGAGATATGTGAGGCCTTCCACGAGCACTTTGATACTTTGTTCGGGAGGAGCGGGACGCTGGACCGTGGGGACGCCTTACGGCGCTTCCTGGACGGCGGCCCGCGTCTCTCGGCTCGCGATGCTGAGCGCTGTGAAGGGCCGATCACGGCTGAAGAAGTCATAGAGGTACTGTCCGAGTGCCCCGAGGAAAAGTCGCCGGAACTGGATGATCTTCCCTGCGAATTCTACAGTAGCATGCCAGACTTGTTTGGGAACATACTGGCCAGCGTTTACGCGAATTGGCAGCAGAATGGGAGGATTCCCAAAGCTGTGAGCCGAGGAGTGGTGACGCGGATCATGAAGGACCCGAGCAAAAGGCCCATAACTCTGCTTAACACAGAGTTAAAGATTTTGGCCGTGGTGACGCTGATCATGAAGGACCCGAGTAAAGGGGACGTTATTAATAATTTCAGGCCCATAACTCTGCTTAACACAGAGTTAAAGATTTTGGCCGTGGTGACGCTGATCAGGAAGGACTCGAGTAAAGGGGACGTTATTAATAATTTCAGGCCCATAACTCTGCTTAACACAGAGTTAAAGATTTTGGCCGTGGTGACGCTGATCATGAAGGACCCGAGCAAAGGGGACGTTATTAATAATTTCAGGCCCATAACTCTGCTTAACACAGAGTTAAAGATTTTGGCCGTGGTGACGCTGATCAGGAAGGACTCGAGTAAAGGGGACGTTATTAATAATTTCAGGCCCATAACTCTGCTTAACACAGAGTTAAAGATTTTGGCCGTGGTGACGCGGATCATGAAGGACCCGAGTAAAGGGGACGTTATTAATAATTTCAGGCCCATAACTCTGCTTAACACAGAGTTAAAGATTTTGGCCGTGGTGACGCTGATCATGAAGGACCCGAGTAAAGGGGACGTTATTAATAATTTCAGGCCCATAACTCTGCTTAACACAGAGTTAAAGATTTTGGCCGTGGTGACGCGGATCATGAAGGACCCGAGTAAAGGGGACGTTATTAATAATTTCAGGCCCATAACTCTGCTTAACACAGAGTTAAAGATTTTGGCCGTGGTGACGCGGATCATGAAGGACCCGAGTAAAGGGGACGTTATTAATAATTTCAGGCCCATAACTCTGCTTAACACAGAGTTAAAGATTTTGGCCGTGGTGACGCGGATCATGAAGGACCCGAGTAAAGGGGACGTTATTAATAATTTCAGGCCCATAACTCTGCTTAACACAGAGTTAAAGATTTTGGCCGTGGTGACGCTGATCATGAAGGACCCGAGTAAAGGGGACGTTATTAATAATTTCAGGCCCATAACTCTGCTTAACACAGAGTTAAAGATTTTGGCCAAGGTGCTAGCGAAGAGAGTGAGGGTTGTCGTGGGCGACCTGGTGGGAGAGGCACAGATATGTGCTATCCCAGGAAGGACGATACATGACAACCTTCACCTCATTCGCTACACCATAGAGCGGGTTGGTAAAATTCCTGGCAAAGGCGGGGCACTGGTGAATTTAGACCAGTCTAAGGCTTTTGATAGGGTTGACCATGAGTATTTGGCGGCGGTCCTTCGGGCGGCAGGTATGGGCCCGACCTTCCGCGGCTGGATCCAAGCAATGTATACTGATATCGAATCCGCGGTCCGGGTGAATGGGTTTCTTTCGAACCCATTCGCGATCGAGCGTTCGGTTCGCCAGGGCTGTCCCCTATCCCCGTTACTGTATGTATTGGCGATTGAGCCACTGCTGCGGAGACTGGGAAACTTGGGGGAAGACCCGCGTGATCTATGTTACAGAAGGAGTGTTACGGCATATGCGGATGATGTCACCATCATCGTGTCTGACGAAAGGAAGCTACCTTGTGTAGAAAACGCCATCAAAGGATACGAGACGGTGGCGGGAACTAAAATTAACCAGGAAAAGTCAGTCGGCTTGGAACTCGGCACCTGGAGGGGCAAGTCGATGCCTCCCAACAGCGTCGTCGGATGCTGACGGAGGGCCCGGTTAAAATGCTCGGGATCTGGTTTAGACCGGATCTCTAAGTAGAGAAGAACTGGAGCGAGGTGGCGAGCAAGGTGACGGACATAGCCCGGAAGTGGTCCGGGAGGACGTTATCCTTGTTGGGAAGGGCGGAGGTGACACAGGTGTTTATAGCCTCTGTAATAACCTACCGCCTAACCGTCGTGCCTTGTCCTGGTTCGTGGCTAAACAAGATGGAACGGATCCTGTTCCGCTTTTTGTGGAAAGGGAAAACGCCACTTGTGAGGCGCTCTGTTTCCTGCCAGAAACCGTTAAAGGGTGGACTAGGAATGCCTTGGTTGTTGATGCACAGGCACGCGCTGAGACTGAGGCATCTCTGGTGTTACCTGGATGGTGAGCAGGTGTGGTCACCGCACGTCAGACACTTGTTCCCGTATTTGGATTCCCTTGTGCAATTAGGCACATGGATCAAGCGTAGACTAAGGAAGGGAGATTGGGAGAGGGAGTGGAGTCAAGCACTCACTCTCTTCTCCCGGGTGAGCAATGCCGGCAGCAGGGCTACCGCTGCGGATTTTTATAGAGGGTTGGTAGAGCGCAAGTTTGATGATGTCCTGGGGGGAAACTCTGGGCTTCGATGAGGAACAACTGACCAGCCTATTTAGAAGAACCTTCGGGCCGAGGTATATGGATAATCACCAGAAATCCTTGGCCTGGTTGTGTTATCGATCGGCCTTACCTGTTCGGGAGAGGCTGTCAAGGCACGGTTGTGACATCTCCCCCACATGCCCGAGGTGCCGGCGTGACAGCGAAACTGTCACGCACGCCTTCGTACACTGCGAGGAGTTAAAAGTATTGATAGCATATGCCGAACGGCTGCTGTCGGACGTGGAAGGATTACGGCTCTCGACTGAGTCCATGATAAAGATTGTACCACCTTCGCAGGTTAACAACGAAAGAAGGTCATCTTTTCAGTGTATAGTGGCCTTGCTGAAAGAAACGGTATGGAAGACGCGTGTGCAAGGAATTGCGACAGGCCGCTTCATCTCCGGACAAGGGCTGATAGACTCTTTTAGTTACCTCTTGTCCCAAAAGATTCGTCTAGAAAAGCGGAGCCTGTCGCAGTGTATACAATAAAAGGTGGATGTCTGTGGTAAGAAAGATGAGTATAAAGGGAGCTGCGCTTGCAAAGCCAGTCAAAAAAGAAAAGAAAAAAAGATTTTAAAAAAAGGAAAAAGGAAAAATAGAGGAAAAAAAAAGTAAAATAACCGGCGGGTCAATAAATTGAACCCTGAACTTTTTATTTAATTCATTTTAATCATTTTTCATTTTAATTTTTAACTTTAAAAGTGTATAATCGTAAATTTTTAAACCCATTCGCATCGTCCAAAGTTTTGCAAGATTTGTGTATGTCTTTCTAACGTCCTTTCTTTTGTCCCATCTATATATAACCTTTATGGTTAATAAAGAAAATATTCAGTTCCAGACCTTTTACGATCAAGCCACTAACCACACGACACAGCTAGTTCTAGTGACAACGCCAGACAACACTCCATCTTCGTCGCCACCATCATGTCTCTCACTAAAGTCGTCAACATTTCTACGTACACAGCACCAGCAACACTGCACAGGTTCTAACATAACACCGTTCGTGAACTACTTCACCATGGTTAACAACAAACATACAACCTCCGAGAACTGTACAAGTGATCCAGACAGCAGCATTACAGTCACAACTTCGTACGACATGTACTGCAACCGGTTCTCAATCATCGCCACAACTTCTTGATACAGTATTTCTATCACCGTGTACAATTGACTACGAACTGGTATTTCTCATTCAAGTGTCTATGAACTTTCCTCTAACTTCTCATTTTAGAGTTTCACTTTCTTCCTCTTCATTGTTCTTATATGTACTTAACGCACACACAGACACACATATACTTTGCCCTCATGACGGCCTGTCATTCATTTTGTATACATGACACACACATGTTGACATACCAATAAAATCTGTCTCCAAACATTCTATTCGGTTGTGTCTCTTCTCTTTTTCCAACTGGCACATCAAATATATTACTACAGCCTTCTGATCTGAGCCGTTATTAGATGGTCACACTACATTTCACCTTGACTATCTATATATACACATGGAATGGATAGATAATAAATGAGCCTAGTGCTTTGGTGTACTATCATACCAAAAACGAATAAGGGTAGCATGAGGCTGTCAAATCACAAATAATGCAAGAGTAACATGCAGATGAACTTGCATTGGAGTATGTGAAATTCAGAAGAAAGGGAGTGAATGCTTGCAATTTTACTCTGAATAAAATTTTACTTTGAATTAAAGAGCCTATGGAATAAAGATACTTAAGTGTTAATCATTCACTGTTGTAAGTAATATTGTAAAATAGCTTAATTAATATAGTATCAGCATTTTGCATTGAAGTTTTATTACTTATCATTAAAGTTTTCAGCATTACCGGAAAACATATGGCCCTTCCATTAACACTAATTAATATTAACTATGGAATGATGTTGGAGACATGATATAAATGTAGATAGTTCCATTATCGAATACTTCCGTTCTCTAAATAGTTTCATAATTGAATGTTAAGAGTGAATTAAAAATATAATCAGTAGTGTTAATAGGAATGAAAAGTTATGGAGTTCGATGCCATTCAGGAATATGTGTCAAAATATTGTCAAATGAATCGCAAGCAGTTCAACCAAAATATTCATACCGCATGAAGTCAGTAAACCTGCAACACAGAAAATTTTGTCGCTTGGGTAACGTGGAAAAGAGAATAGGTTTAGTTGCTTGCGTGAATGACTTAAGCAAACTCGCGAATATTTAACTGAATGTTTATTTACAATGAACAATATAAATAACTGCCGACTAGGAGAGAGAGAAACTGCTCTGAAGCTATAGACAGCTATCGGTGTGACAACATGAGCTCGGTCCAAAAATATACGAAGTTACTAGCGCAAATCTCCGAGGTGATAGAAATCCGTTGGTCTTCTGCGCAAGTTATTCAGCCAACTGAATTCTGCGACTAAATGACCTGCAAAAACGGTTTAAGTAAGGGAGAAGTTTTATTCTAGAACAAATGTGGAAACTATATCACAGCACCGCCTCACACTGTATTAATGAAGTTGGTTAATGTTGGCATTATTACCCGGAAACGAAATCGAAAAAAAAAAAAAAAAGTGCAACGGGTGTGTAAAACAAGGTGCAGAAAACAAATCTGAAAACAAAATAATGCGCGGAAAGCAACGAATGTGGGAGGACTTCGGGAGATTCACAGGATCCGAGTTTTTCCCTTGTTTCTTTGAGAACAATGGATATCTTTTAATGAAATTGTATATAAACACCTTTTAAACGGCATGCATTACGGATGTCTAATGTGCAGTAAACCCCTTATTTTTCTTCGGAAAAAGAGCGTGGTGGTGGTGAGGGGGACCGGAATTATTGGAAAATGTTTTTCTTTTTTTCGATGAATGCATTACGGTGAGCTAATGTGCCACAAAACACTTTTGGGTCCGGAAAACGGGGGTTTAAAATTTCGTTAAATTTTTACAGCAAGTGCACCTTTATAAAAATTAGTGGTAACGAAGTCTGGACAGGAGAGAGAAAGAATGATACAAAATCCTTATATAAACCACGTTAGTGTTTGTGCGTGAGTGAAACAAAGTATTATATTAAAACAAAATATCTTTCACATATCGCTTAAAAATCATTAGTTTTCAAACGGTATCCAATGTTTTCAATTTCTTTTAGTAATTTTTCGGGCCGAAATTTTAATCGGTATGTGTGTGTGTGCGTGTGGCGGAGACGTAAACGGACCCCTCCCCCACTTAAAAAAAGTTTACGGAATCCTACGTTTTCGGCTAAGGACATTCCGATTCTGAAAAAAAAAAAAAAAAATTTCAAAATTCGCAACTTCAAAATTTCTTCCTCCCACCCCATCCTCCATTTTTCACTTTTTCCGGACTTTGTTTTTTTTTTTTGCGAAATATGTAGAAAAATACGGAGATTATGATTCATGTTAGAGATCTAAAATGCATTTTAAAATGTCATCATTTTCTTTAACCCCGGGCAACGCTGGGTATTTCTGCTAGTATATATATATATATGTATGTATGTATGTATTTATGTATATATATATATATATATATATATATATATATATATATATATATATATACACAATACAGTTCAATATGTCCATCAACAGGTCAATGTCAGGACACCCAGCCAATTAACACTACTACTATCATAGCAGTCCTTCTTCGAACCCACAAGAGTTAACAAGTGAGACAGAGACAGGCAGAAGCAAGGGAAAATGCCACTGTGACTTGAATACTCTACAAATATGTCTTTAAAAAGACTTTTTAAATTTACCAAAATTTAATTTTTCAATTTTTCAAAAATCTATTATTCGTATTTACTGTTAAAAAAACCTCAAGGATCGAAACCGGTTCTGTAATGTTGTTTATAAAAGTATTTTAGCATTTTCTACTTTGTCTTTTTTCTATATATATATATATAAGTTAAAAGGGTAAAGGTTTATCAATTTATTAATAAATCAACAATTAATAATTTTTACCAAGCCCTTCGGTATGTAAACACCATTATCGGTGGAGAACTTTTAATAGTTCATATACATTTATAAACATAATTAAGGGATCAGCAAACATTTGCTTCACCACATACCGAAGTTCAGAAATTGCAGCTAAAAAAGCTGAGTCTCCAACAGATAGCATTACTCGTAACTCACAAAGGCAAAAACAAGAAGAAAAAACAAAGAAAACTAACCATTCCGAAGTTAATCGTAGGCGCGTTTCTGGATTATGAGTGATAATACCCAATTTCCTTCATCAATACGATATTCCAGTAGTAAATTCGACTATGCTAGCAAACTGTGCATGCATGAACAAGTGAACATCATGCATCGACATAACCTGAAAGCATAACCGAATCTACCTCGACCAGCCAGTCCACTATCCCCTCCTCAAGAAATTACCATGTGTGTCACGAGCAATACCGCAGAGAATTTGCATTTACTATCAGGGAGTGAATAATTATTACAAATTAAAAGGGTAAAGGTTTATTAATTTATTAATAAATCAACAATTAATAATTTTTACGAAGCCCTCTGTATGTAAACACCATTATCGGTGGAGAACTTATTTAAAAGTTCTTATACATTTATAAACATAATTAAGGGATCAGCAAACAGTTGCTTCACCACATACCGAAGTTCAGAAATAGCAGCTAAAACAGCTGAGACTCCAACAGATAGCATTTCTGAACTTCGGTATGTGGTGAAGCAAATGTTTGCTGATCCCTTAATTATGTATATAGATAAAGAGATAGATAGATGGAAGTGTGTGTACACGCACATAGTAGGACAGCAAGGATTGTGCAGGCCGCACCATGGCCACTTCATGTACGTGTGTTTCCAACAGACGAAGTTATGTTACATTTAACGAAGGTGGCAGTGCGTTTGGCTACTGTACGAAGTAGACAAAAGCCACGCTACGTCATTTAATATGTGCATATTTATGTATAAATTTCTGTTGTTTCACCGAAAAGCAATAAATTACTGAACTCAAACTGTAAATATAGAATATTCTTAATGCCTTAAAACTGTTGTTTCATAATACCTGCGTTCTGAGTTTCAGATTTGAAATAATTTCGCTGGTAATCCGAGCCTGTTTTTTTTTCTCGAATTATCTGTTTGGATGTTTTGGAATATTCTATGAAAAAAATAATTGCTTCTTTATGTTTGAAAAAACATTGAGAATGAGACGTGAAAAAATGACTGTTTCATGCTTACTATTTCCATTCCAAATTATTTCTGTCTCTTGTGGGAATATTCAAAACGTCTTAAAATTCATACAAAGAAGCTTATTCTAAGTACTATCCTCATGAAATTGCGTTACTGCTATTAATATATTTCCGAAGTAATGTTCTGAAGTAATATTTTATGAAAATGTATTTATATGAAAAAGGAAATGAAGAAAGCTTATAATGATGCAGAAATGAAAGTTGGAAAACCCTTGCACATTTTAGGCACAACGGCCCATCTTCAGAATAGTGCAATCAAAGAAATGTATGTCTATATAGATCCTGCACCTTGCTGCTATCCAAATGGCAGCATCTACTTAAGCGCACATTTCTTGTATTGTACTTCAGCTTTCATTTCTGCATTGTTAAAAGCTTTCCTAATTCTGTTTTTCATTTATAATTCTACTACAATGCCTCAAGCAAACTACCAATGCTCTTCTGTATATACATATACATGTATGTATGTATGTATTAAAGGCTTGTGATATGCAGGACACTGACTGGGAGAACAATGGCTGTCATCGCCACAAATGGAGGAAGCAGGTTAAGGAGGGTATCAACACTTTTGAGAGAGCACGTATCCCGCCTGAAGAATTTAAGCGAGCTGCGCGAAAGTGCACGGCTCGTATAGTGAATGGGGGAAGCTTAATCTGCAATGTTTGCAGTCGTGTATGCTTATCAAGAGCAGGGCTCATTAGCCACCAACGGAGCCGTAAATGCAAAATGTAAGTTAGTACTAGAACGCAGAATGTTCCTGAAGGTCGGCAATGGTCTTCCTCGTTCACGAGTGGACGGCCATCATGTATGTATGTATGTATGTATTTATGCATGCATGCATGTATGTGCATTAAGGTGGCACGAAAAATGCAATTTTCGAAATTGCTAACCAAGAACCGATATTTTGTTGCGAATTAGGGTTAAACGAAAGGGGTATAAAGAACTCTGTGGTTAGATATTTGTTTTAGGCTCCACAAATCAATAGAAAATTTAAAAAATCGCTATGTTTGGTCGAATTTTGGATTTCATGGATTGTAAGGCGTAACGAAAACATTTCTATATAGCAGAATGCAAAACCGTAAATATAGTATCCTTAATAGGTTGCATACCAAGTTTCAATAGAATTGACTAATATCTTGAGATCCCGCATTGACTATAAAGAGAACTGGGGTGTGATGTTTCTCAGTGGATGTTTATGTGAATATAATTCGGAAAAAGAATGGATGAAAGCCTAGAAATTTTGATTCTACCGTATTTGTTCTTTTTTTAACGATAATGCTCAGTCGGCATTGACGTACCATTATGTTTTGCATTGATATATCTTTGATTCAACTATCTTCCATCATCATCATTTGCACCATAACCAACACCATCACGATGACCTCCATCACGACAACAACAACACCACCGACGACGACTACGACGACGACCACCACCACAACCACCTTCATCATCATCATCGTCCTTTTCATGTCCACTTTTTCCATACTATGACCAGTTGCCATTCTTGTCACCTGTTTGCAAGAAAAGTAATATTTCCCATGACCAGACATAATTCCATGGCAGTTTGGGAATGAATGACACCTCTTCCATGATAGTGACAATAATTTACAACTATCATACAGTGTCAAGGCAAGAAGACATTCACATATATCTATCTATCTATCTATCTTTCTTTTTATCTACTTATATATATATGTGTCAGTATGTATGTCTGCCTGTCTGAGGAAAGTTCTCTCTACTGAATGTTTCAAGAAAAGATGGGTGAATGTAGCAAGGATGGCACATGTGATTGGCAGAGCCACCTTGAGCATAACCCTATAAAGAAGTAAAAAAAAAAAAAGGTAAAAAGAGAGTCACTTACAAAATGTGTTTTTCTGCATGACATTATTGACCAAGGTTACCGTGGACTTTTCCGTAGGCCTTTCTACCCACAGATAAACCTAATCTGTTTCCCCCTTTACACTTTACATCATGACATTTCTGTGATACATGATCCCTATTGATCGCTTTTTTTTCTTTTTTTATGATCCCTTTTGATCGAAAATCTACCCCCTCCCCCCTTTTTTTTCCTTTCCTTCTCCTCCCCAGAAAGAAAAGCTCTACTTTGTAACTTGTCCCCTTTGTGTTCAGCCCTGTGTGGCTAGTAAAGAAACATATCTATCTATCTAACTATTTAACTATCTACCTACTTATTTATCCAGTGGGCTTCTCTCAGGTTCCCTCCACCAAATTCACTCACAACATTTTGGTCTGTCTTGGACGATAGCAGAAATCATGTGTGCCCAATGTGCTTTCCACTGTGACTGAACTTGAAACACTGTGGCTAGAAAATGGACTGTTTAAGCATACAGCTACCAGCCATTCGTGCATCAATTTACCAGATATAAGAGTATACGCTGACTGCAATATTAACTGCTCAGAATATTTTAAGCAAATTTATATTTCCAAATATTCAGCTACAGATGGCCTTTACACAGTTCCAGTGCAAATTCTGATTGCAGCACTATAAATTTATTTACAGCTATCAATTTATCCAATGCAGATTGCCATAGTTGAAGATAAATTTTATGTCTATCCTAGTTCAAAGGATATTTTAGCTACAGCTATGTTAAATAGCCTGAAGGTTTGCAATATACTTAAATTATGAACCAACAATTATGGTTTTAGTCAGAAAAGACTTACCCCTATTAAGGTGCATTTATGGATTGCTTGACACAATAAATTGCAGATATAATTCCCCATTGACAATACTCCAGAATGGCTCAAATAACTATAATAACTAGCATTCTTACATGCTAGAGGAAATTTATGATCAATATCATAGCTTTAATGGTTAAGCGTTCTTCTACAAGAAGCTTATTACTATATAACTGAAGTGCGTCTCTGTATATCTCTGTGTCATCAGCCTCAGATAATGTCACTTAAAATTATTGTCATAAAACAGAACAAAATGTAAGAAGCAAAATAAAAATAATATGAATGCAATTGATATGTTCTCAAATGTCTAAGATATAGCAATTATATAAAATGTAGAGTATATTCCAATAAATTCTATTATATTATTTGCAATACATTTGAAAAAGTATGTATTTTATGTTCAAAATCTGCAAAATTTAGATCACTATGTCACAACGATGGTTCAAATTTAAATAAAAGCGCTTAGGAAACTAACACACTTGCAGATGACTGCATATTGGCATACATGTCTTTGCAGATCAATAAAGATTTTTCCATATTTGTTTTTTAATGTATTCTCAAAATATATAACCAATAACACCAGCATAAAAATTAAAGCTATTCTATAACAATGTCACCAAAATAGGCAGTTTTACAAAGATTAAAAATTTCATGATAGCATATATCTAAATAGAGATTGACAAACATCAGCATTCATTATTCATGGATATCATCATCATTATGGTACTGCCAGCTATTGTTATGATTGTCATCATAAATTTATGCTTCCTTTTCTAGGTTTCTATGTTACTACTGATTGTAACTTTTTTTTTTCTTTAGATTATCTTTTAACTGATGCTACTTCAAAACAATTTAGTATCAATTTACATTTTGCATAACACAGGGAAGGGCTTAAACCACACAAAGGAAATAGTATCTGTCTGTCTATCTATATGTATGTATCATCATCATCATCATCGTCGTTTAACGTCCGCTTTCCATGCTAGCATGGGTTGGACGATTTGACTGGGGACTGGTGAATCGGATGGCTGCGTAAGGCTCCAATCTGATCTGGCAGAGTTTCTACAGCTGGATGCCCTTCCTATCGCCAATCACTCCAAGAGTGTAGTCAGTGCTTTTACGTGCCACCGGCACGAAGGCCAGTTAGGTGTAAAACAAACTCATGAACGTAACGTATATAAAAGAATATTTTTCATTGAATGATTAAAACAAGCATGGGCAACCATTTTCAAGAAGTGGGCCTAATGAGAGTTGTTCCATCTTCAGGTAGACCATGACACTAAATAAATTCATCCCATAGGTCACATTTGGCCCACACAGCACAGTTTTCCCAATTCTGGTTTAAAATTTCGATTATTGCATTAAGGGAAACAACTCTGGGTGAGTCATTGTGATAGCACAGATGTTTCCCTGTTATGATGACACCCTAGGTTATTTCTATAAGAATAATTTCGAAATCTGAATCATCAGACCAGAGTTACGACTAGATGAAATCTCCAGGAAATTTAAATGCACAAATATTTGATATTTAAGTAGCTGAAAGTGTCAGCAGAAGAGCATCCAGGAGTCATGACCTGATGACCTGGATGTGGTCATGTCCCCTTAGAGAGTGTAAGAAACAAAGGGCTGAAACACTTGCCTGAGTGAGGTTTCTTCTCGGAAGACCTTCTGCTGTGCAGCTCCTTTCAGAGTTTCTTACCACCAGTTCTGCTTTAGTACTCCACTTCCAACTATTTCTAGAACACCTTCTCTTCTGCCTCGACAAAAGAGACCAATACGTAGAATAAGTCCTGGAGTTGATTTGCTCGGCTAAAAGTGGTGCTCCAGCATGGCCACAGTCAAATGACTGAAACAAGTAAAAGAATAAGAGAAAATCCTGAAATATAACAAAATCTATTTCAACACATGCTTTCACATCAAGAATCTTGTAAAGCAAATTCATAAATGTAACATATAAAAGAATATCTTTCATAGGTGTAGGAGTGGCTGTTTGGTAAGTAACTTGCTTACGAACCACATGGTTCCGAGTTCAGTCCCACTGTGTGGCACCTTGGGCAAGTGTCTTCTACTATAGCCTCGGGCCGACCAAAGCTTTGAGAGTGAATTTGGTAGACGGAAACTGGAAGAAGCCCGTCGTATATATGTATACATATATATATATGTGTATGTATGTTTGTGTGTCTGTGTTTGTCCCCCGAACATCGCTTGACAACTGATGCTGGTGTGTTTATGTTCCTGTAACTTAGCGGTTCGGTCAAAGAGGCCAATAGAATAAGTACTAGGCTTACAAAGAATAATCCGTAGGGCCGATTTGCTCAACTAAAGGCACTGCTCCAGCATGGCCACAGTAAAATGACTGAAACAAGTAAGAGTAAAGAGCATTGATATTGAATATTTAAAACAAGCACGGCCAACCATTTTCAAGAAGTAGGCCGATTGTGAGATGTTTCATCATCAGACAAACCACATTCCTAAACAAATTCAAAGTAATTTTTCATTAAGCACGCCATTGAGAAAGTCCCATGGATCGCATGTGGCCCATGCACTACAGCTTTTCCCCAATTCTGGTTTAAAATTTTGATATTGAGATGATCATGACAGGAAAGATTTTTGACTGCCACTTTACCCAATCAGAGCTGATTTGTCACTAAACAACAACAACAAATCCTATTTATTTCTAGTACAAACATCTGAAAATTCACACTGCTTCCTGTTTCATATTTATTCTATATGTAACAATAACTTTCCCTTGTGTATTCTATAAAGAAACAGCAATGAAAACCTATAGAAATATTCTCATCTTTCTGAATTTGGTTTCAATAAAGGGCAGAAGAATATTTGTGATTCCCTGCAGTTAGGTTACTGGAGTATACAGTTTAGTGGCAGCTATTTTCCTTTTACAGTGATAAGGTTATTACTGTTCCATAGAGTTATGTTTCCATGCAAGGGAAGAGTATCTGAAAACTAGAGATAAGCTTGAGAAATTCCAAATAAACACAGAATATGATTAGGTGAAGCCAACCAAAATAGATATGCAACCTCATTTTCATTCCTCATTGACAGTAAGTGTTTTGCATTGTATATCGTCTATTTTTTTCCTGTTTTTCTTATTGATTTCTTGTTTTTTTGTTTTTGCATTTATTCTTCCATGCCAGCATTGGTTGGTAATTTTGGTAAATTTAGATATCGGAATGAATTGTTGCATTTGGTGTTTTTATAGTTAGAGGATGTTTTTTTTTGTTTTTGTTTTTTTTATTCTTCTTTCCCCTGTAGTTTGCCACTCATCCATAAAATGCTAATATTGATTCCTTATACAGGCCCAAGTTCTCAGATTTAAAAGGAAGGGGGGAAAAATGAGATTGTGGGATGTTCTAACGTTTCCCAGCTACATCAGTAATCCTGTATAAAAAAAAAAACCAAAAAAAAAAAATCAATTCTGCAACCAGGAAATGAAAGTATGCCATTGACTTAACTCAGGTAGGTTAACCAAAGCAAATAGAGTAGCACATTTTGATTATCAGCGCAACAGTGTCACTACAATGGTTGGATTGTATTAAATATACCATTCATTGGACTTTATATATATTAAACGCAATGCATTACAATATGTAACTGTCCTTTGTTTAAAATTCAAATGTTTGGGATGGTAAAATAAGTATTAGCCATTGTTGGGGTTGATTCTATAAATGGCACACCTGTCTATAGAATAAAACAAAGGAGTACATTTTACATGGTTGCTCAGTATGCTAGAAATAGCAGCTAAATCTCACTAAGTCACATCGTACTGTCTCAAAAAAGGAATAGACAAGTGTGTTTGGTGGTAGACCAGATGATCCCTTTGACTGTCTTTCCTTTTCTACTCTCGACACAAGGCCCGAAATTTTGGGGTAGGGGGCCAGTCGATTAGATCGACTCTGGTACGCAACTTGTACTTAATTCATCAACCCCAAAAGGATGAAAGGCAAAGTCGACCTTGGCGAAATTTGAACTCAGAATGCAACGGCAGACGAAATACCGCTAAACATTTCGTCCCGCGTGCTAACGTTTCTTATTTCTTTATTGCCCACAAGGGGCTAAACATAAAGGGGACAAACAAGGACATACAAAGGGATTAAGTCGATTATATCGACCCCAGTGCATAACTGGTACTTAATTTATCAACCTTGAAAGGATGAAAGGCAAAGTCAACGTTGGTGGAATTTGAACTCAGAACATAATGGCAGACGAAATAATGCTAAGCATTTCGCCCGGCATGCTAACGATTTTGCCAGCTCGCCGCCTTCCCACTTTGAATGTCTTTCATCATGGTCTAATCAACAACAACAGGATCTAAAGCAACAACAACAGAAACATCTTCGTAATCATCATAATTAACAACAACAACAAGAAAAATCAATAATATAACTTAACACATTGGCAGCAACATTAAGCAACCTGGCAAAATACTCTAAACTTTCATGGCCTGAATTCTTCATTGTGCCACAATAGTATTATGTTCCATCTCTGTTCGTTTTTATATCAATAAAAGACTGATAATAACTGTACACTGAAAAGCATTGCAGTTATGTCTAGTCAGAAGGAATCAGGATTATAGTTATTATTAACATTTAGATGCAGGTTAAAGGATCAAGCTAGTACAGGGTGTCCCAAAAGTCCCTGATGGGTTTCAATTTTTAATAACTTCCTTAACAAATAACTGCATGAAATTTTGATACAATATAAAGGATATAATGGAAATTAATATACACAAGTCAAAGTTTTCAACACCGCTATATTACATATGAAAAATGACATTGCTTAAATGGCAGCCATTTTTAGCTTTGCATGCCCGCAGTCTTTCCAAAACTTACAACATAACATCTTCAAGAGTTTCAGAACCCACTTCTCTGATTTCTATATTGATGTTCTCTTCCAGTTGCACCAGGGTCTCCAGTTTGCTGACGTAAACCCTCTCTTTCCGGTATCCCCCACAAGAAAAACTCTAGGCTAGTCAAGTCTGGGGAATGTGAAGGCCAGTTGACATTGCCATAGTGGGAGATTATTCTCTCTCCAAAGGACTGCCATAGCAACTGCATTTTTTTCTCTTGTAGTATGAGCTGTTGCCCTATCTTGCTGGAACCACTCACTAACAATATGGCTTATATAAAAAAATACGCAACAATGTGGCCAGATATGTCCACTGGCTGTTGTGTAGTAAAGCAGACCTCAAGAGAGCTGAACAATGGTAGGAACACAAGCCAGAGGGAATACTGGAAAATGAACATTGCAAAATGCTCTGGGATTTTAACATGCAGTGCGACCAAGTCATAGAGGTGAGACAACCAGATATGGTGTTCATACATAAAGATGAAAAAGAAGTAAAAATAATAGATGTTGCAATACCAGGTGATTTGAGGGTGAAATGTAAGGAAACAGAAAAGATTGAGAAATACCAGCCACTGTGGGAAGAGATAGGAAAGTTATGGGGTATGAGGAAAGTAATAGGGATACTGGTGGTAATTGGAGCATTGGGAGCAGTTTCACAGGGCTTTGAAAAACATATTAAGAATATTGGAGCTGCTGTTAGGCTCTGGTGATCCAGAAGACTGCATTGTTGGGTACAGCTCGCATTCTAAGGAGAGTATTGTCTCTTTGAGTCACAGGAGAAGGCACTATTTGAAACCTTTCATGATTTGTTATTGCCTGCTTTCAAGTAAAGACTAAATGGTGATTAAGAACTATCCGAGTGGCTTCCAGAATAACAACAACAATAATACTCTTTACTCTTTACTCTTTTACTTGTTTCAGTCATTTGACTGCAGCCATGCTGGAGCACCGCCTTTAGTCGAGCAAATCGACCCCAGAACTTATTCTTTGTAAGCCTAGTACTTATTCTATCGGTCTCTTTTGCCGAACCGCTAATTTACGGGGACGTAAAGACACCACCGTCGGTTGTCAAGCGATGTTGGGGGTACAAACAGAGACACACAAACATACACACACACACACACACACATATATATATATATATATATATATATATATATATATATATATATACATATATACGATGGGCTTCTTTCAGTTTCCGTCTGCCAAATCCACTCACAAGGCTTTGGTCGGCCCAAGGCTATAGTAGAAGACATTTACCCAAGGTGCAATGCAGTGGGACTGAACCCGGAACCATGTGGTTGGTAAGCAAGCTACTTACCACACAGCCAATGATAATGATAATAATGATAATAATAAATGAATGAATAATATATCCAGTTATTTGCAATGAGACCTTCAGCCTTTGATTGTCATTGCCACATAATTTAAATGCACTTTTACATACTTAATTTATTAGAAGGAACTAAAAATTAAAATTTCTATTGAAACAAGTAAATTATCCCAACTACTTGGAAAATGTTTTATGTTGATGCTAACTTCATGAAATAAATCACAAATTGGATTTCACCATTCCATCTTTTATTTAATTCATTCTTATATTTTACAGAAAGTTTCCTTAAACACGAACACACTTCATTTCAAGATGACATTTATTTTTTCTCTAGCAGAAACTTATTACCATATTAGTCAAACCATATTTGTTAAATTTGATATGAAATCACTATAAATGGCTTTTGGAGAGAAAAAAAGAAAATAGATAAATTACAATCTTTGTGACCAAAGAGAATTTGTTTAAAATGAATCTGCATCATGTGACTTGTAATGACTTGAATAGCTTTTCTTCTGTTTAGGATTCTTCATATGGATAATAACAAATGTTTATTAAAGATTAGTTGTTAATTAAAGCATTTAATATTATCATTTATCTTTTGCTTGTTTCAGTCATTTGACTGAGGCCCTTCTGGAGCATCATATTGAATGGTTTTGGTTGAGCAAATCAACCCTATTCCTTAATTTTTTATAAGTCTAATACTTATTTTATTCATGGCAATGCATGACTTAGTGGTTAGGGTGTTGGCCTCATAACCATAAGGTTGTGGTTTCAATTCCAGGACTAGGTGATGCATTGTGTTGAGGAAAACACTTCATTTCACGGCAAAAATGAGTAATCCTGCGATGGATTTGTGTCCCATCTAGGAATTTATATGTCATGGAAACTGGCAAACCGGCCCTTATAAGTCAGCATGACACGAGAAGGTAACTTTACTGACTTTACTCTTTTACTTGTTTCAGTCATTTGACTGCGGCCATGTTGGAGCACTGCTTTTAGTCGAGCAAATCAACCCCAGGACTGATTCTTTGGAAGCCTAGTACTTATTCTATCGGTCTCTTTTGCCGAACTGCTAAGTTATGGGGACGTAAACACACCAGCATCGGCTGTCAAGCGATGTTGGGGGGATAAACACAGACACACAAACATATACACACACATGCATATATATATATATGCATATATGTGATGGGCTTCTTTCAGTTTCTGTCTACCAAATCCACTCACAAGGCTTTGGTCAGCCCAAGGCTATAGTAGAAAACACTTGCCCAAGGTGCCACACAGTGGGAAAAGAACCTGGAACCATGTGGTTGATAAGCAAGCTACTCCTGCGCCTATACTTATTCTGTTAGTTTCTTTTGAGGAACCGCTAAGATACAAGATGCAGAAACTAACCATAGATGGAGACAAACACACATGCACACACATACACACACACGTGTGTATGTATGAAAATAAATTACTATATATACAGAGTGCGTAAGGTATTTGAGGATATACCTGTCTTGGATCATTGCTGCATTTTTTGCTAACTATGTATAATCTTTGTTTCAGAAAATAATAATGGCAGACCCTCAGATTGCTTAAGAAATGAAGAGGCATGCTGTTATTGGGGTTATAAAAGCTGAGCATAGCGATTTAGAAATACCTTGATTTTTAAAAGTTGCCAGATTTCTCACCTACAAAGTTTGTAAGGAGCTAGAGACTGAAAATGGAAATGTATAACCAGTATCAAAGCATAAAAAGCATTCTAAATGCTCTGAAATCATCAGAACACCTGAGTTTATCCAGCAAGTTCAACAGACCATTGATTACAATCCAAGAAAGTCCATGAGGTCAACTGCAAAAGATCTCCATGTGTCAGAAGGAACAGTCCGAAATGTTGTCTACAAAGATATCATATATAAGTCTTATATGATGAGGAAAGGTCAATTTGTCAGAAAAAGCAAAAGAAAATCACCACATCAGATCTAAAAGGCTCTTAAACTGAAAACTCCAGCAGAAGAAGATTTGATTTTGGGCTTTCTCAAACAATAAAATCTTCAACCAAGATCGAAAAGTTAACAGAAGAAATGACAGATGGTTATGTACAGATCCTTCTGAAGTTCCAAGTGTTATGCATATAAAATTTCCTGCAACTGTCAAGGTTGTAGTGGCTGTCAGCAATGAAGGACATGTGATGCCTCCTTACTTCTTTCCACTCTGCCATCTACATTGAGGTCCTTGAAATAATTGTTAAGCCCTGAATAGATACTATATGCAATGAAAGGCAATATGTGTTTCAGTAAGACTCTGCACTATCATACATGGCTCTAGTAACACAGGAATGGATGGCTGAAAATTTTCATGATCACATGACCCCTAACATTTGGCCTCCAAGTTCCCCAGATCTTAATCCATTGGACTATTACATGTGGAGCATTGTTGAGAAAGAGGTCAATGAACACGCCCATAGCATCAAATATTCTTTGAAAGCTGGCATAGTCAAAGCAATGTCCAAAATGAACCAGGACCACTTGATTCTAGCATGTAGATGATTTAGATCTCATATAGAAGCAGTTGTTGAGACTAGAGGTGGCTTTATTGAATAACATTATACAAGTTGTTTTGAATCTTTCAGACCATGGTTTCTGAGTGGATACCTGTCCTCAGTGTGAGACAATCATGGGCTGTTGATCAAAGCTTTCTCTACTTTTTTATTATTGAAGCTGCACGAACATCATAAAAAATTGTTACTCAGAGTTTAATGTCCCGGTTTGTCGGGAAGTTGTGATCAAGACCCTGAGTATCAGTTTTTACTGATGTTCTTGCAGTTTTAATAATAGAAGAGCATATCACTCTACCTCCGGTATTCGAGTACTATTTATGTGCTTACTCTGGTATATATATATATATATATCATCATCATCATCATCATCGTTTAACGTCCGCTTTCCATGCTAGCATGGGTTGGACGATTTGACTGAGGACTGGTGAAACCGGATGGCAACACCAGGCTCCAGTCTGATTTGGCAGAGTTTCTACAGCTGGATGCCCTTCCTAACGCCAACCACTCAGAGAGTGTAGTGGGTGCTTTTACGTGTCACCCGCACGAAAACGGCCACGCTCGAAATGGTGTCTTTTATGTGCCACCCGCACAAGCCAGTCCAGGGGCACTGGCAACGATCTCGCTCGAAAATCCTACAGGAGCCAGTCAGGCGGTACTGGCAACGGCCACGCTCAAAATGGTGCATCTCATGTGCCACCCGCACAAGAACCAGTCCAGGGGCACTGGCAACGATCTTACTTGGCTTGCCGGGTCTTCTCACGCACAGCCCATTTCCAAAGGTCTCGGTCCGTAGTCATCGCCTCGGTGAGGCCCAATGTACGAAGGTCTTGCCTCACCACCTCAGCCCAGGTCTTCCTGGGCCTACCTCTTCCACGGGTTCCCTCAACTGTTAGGGTGTGGCACTTTTTCACGCAGCTATCCTCCTCCATTCTCACCACATGTCCATACCAGCGCAATCGTCTCTCTTGCACGCCACAACTGATGCTTCTATATATATATATAGTGAGAATTTACAAGAAAACAAAAGACAAAGACGTGTTTGTAAACAACAAACCGATGTATTTGTTTAATACTTGGGAAGTGAGAAAGTCTTTTACATTTTGAGACTATGCTCTTTGACAGAAAGGAACAAAGAAATAAACAGGGAGAGAAAATAGAAAAAGGTAGTGTGGCTAGCGATCTATCATGGTGCATGCCAGACAGATGGGTCACGCAGAAGAGCTAGGAAGAAGGGGAGATAATAAAGTAGTGGTGATCCCAAAACGAAGGTGAGCCTGTGTGTGTATGTGAGAGCGTGTATGTGCGTGTGCATGCGTGTGGAAGGGGGCTGGTGACCTTGACATGTGCGTGTGTGTATGTGTAGGTGTGTGGATGATGGTGTAGGTGCTGGGAAGTGGTCAGTGCTAGTGTGTGTGGATGATGTGATGTGGTGTGGTGTGGTGGTGTGGTGTGTGGTGTGGTGGTATTGGGGTGTAGGGGAAGCAAGGGTTTCTTCATCATCATCATTTAACGTCGGTTGTTCATGCTGGCATGGGTTGGACAGTTTGACCAGAGTTGGCAAGCTGGGGAGCTGCAGTCTGATTTGGCATAGTTTCTATGACTGGATGCCCTTCCTAACACCAACCACTTTACAGAGCATGCTGGGTGCTTTAATGTGGTACTGCATGGGTGCATTCATGTGGCGTCACAACGCATTTACGTGACACTATGTAAACACTTTATGTATGTGTGTGTGTGAGTGGTTTGTGTCTCTTTGTCTTGACATTGTGTGACAATGGCACCAGTATGCATGTAGTACCCTTCATCTCTAATTTTTCGAGTAAACATATCTGATCATGCAAAGAATATTAATTTTGCATGGAAACAGGTGACAGTCAGCAATAGGAACATGTAGCTATAGCATCATCCACCTTAACAAATTTCATCTGGCTTATGTATCCATGGAAGCTGGTTGTTAAATTGAAGATTAAATGTTGTATTTTAGGTGCTTATCTCCCCCTTTGTAAACATAAGGACACACGAAATGAGTCATGGCCGACAGGAAGCAGTGCTACCCAGGGCTAAATAGCAGTAGTATTCTTCCCTTTCATGGGACTGTCACATTAAATTGACAACATGCCACAACTTTATCGTGTTACTATTGTATAAATGTCTCTGAAAGATTTAGAAATGTATTATTTATATCCAATTACTCTTTTCTTTTTAAGACAATAAGTTATAATGATTGGGGGAAAAATTAACAACTATTTCTGACGGGCCAGAAAGAACTTTGTGGCTCCTTAACTGGCTTGTAAGATGCTTATTCCATCCATACATCCATCCATTAATCCGTTCATCCATCCATCTGTCCGTTCATCCATCCATCCAATATTATTGAGAGGATCATGGTACCTCCACCATATCAGAAGCAATCATCATTACACTTTCTGGCAGGATTCCTGAGTATGACCAACTGAGGACGATGGATATCATCCAACCACATCATTCTTTGTCTACTCCTAAGTCTCCCACCTCTTCTTTCCTGTGACATTCTAATCACATGTCCATAGTACTGAAGCTGTGACCTCTCAAAGCAGAGAGGTAGTGGCTCCATCTGGACAGACAGCAAGATCTCTGATCTACACATCCTTTGAAGCAACATCACTCCAGAGATCCTTTAGGGGAGCCCTATTTCAACCACTTGTATTTGATTTGTATCCCATTTTGTCTGCTTGTATTGTCGGTTATTACCTAACACTCATGACCATCGATGCTGACAGGCTTATAAACTGAATTCAAGATAGTATTTAGTGTATTAAATAAGGATAGCCAAACACACTGAGCACAGATAAAATGTATAATTTATAGTTTAACACATCAATAAAACATAGATAAAGTCTGTTGTTTATTTTTGGTACAGTTTTATATTCAAAAGCCTGGAGATTTGTTAATACAGCTGTTTTTGTGACTTTAAAATAAATGAAGAATATTTATTTAGCAACAACAATATTTCAATGTTCTTCCCATTAAGGACTGCATGAAACAACGATATTTATCCCTTAATTACCTGATTAGTGTCTTTAACATGTGTCATTAGCTGAATGATAATTCTGTTATAACATTAGCTGACCACATAATTATTTCTTTGGTGATCTTGCTGCCTGCCTTGCTGGCTAGTTAACTCATTTTCTTGGCTGTTTTTTGTTTCTTGGTGTTTGTTAAGAGTAAATAATACACTTGCATGGCACAGCAACATGACCTGTATTATGAAATGTGAATTGTTTTGTACAAATGCCAAAAGTCCGTAATCATAATCAGGAACCATGTTCAAATCAACAGCAGTAACCACTTGATTTATATCTTAAAGTGTCTTTAAGAAGTTGAGGAAAAATTTCTTAATTTATCACCGTTGTTCCATAGTTTTGAGGTACTGGATTTATTTAACAAAATTGAATTCAATTGTAACATCATCATCTTCATCATATTAATCAGCAATGTTTTCATGATATTTTATCATTCTAGCAACCACTTTTCAACATTTATAGAATCAGACAATAACTTTGTTGAAACAGATATTTCTACATAAACACACACACACGTGCATGTATGCACACACTCACACACACACGCATGCACACACACACACACACACACACACGCATGCACACACACACACACACACACACACACACCTACCGACATACATACATGTGAATTTTTGAACAAGCCAGTATCAATCAGAAGTTTGCTTCCAACCCACAAGCATTATACAGAGAAATGAGGAAGGAAAATATTATGATTAAGAAAGCTCCCTCTCAAGAAAATCTTCAATCATTCTGGTCATAAATTTGGAACAAAAAGAGGGATTTCAACCTGAATGCATCGTGGTTAAATACAATTGAGAGAGAATACTGTACCAACACTAGCAGTAAAAGATATAAAATTGATACATAAACCTTTGCTAAAGCAGTAGGCAAACTGCAGAATGGGAAAGCACCTGGAAGAGACGTAATAGCTGGATATTGGTACAAGAAGATAACATTTTATATAAACCAATGGAAATGAACAAAACATTCTAGCGAGATCGTTGTCAGTGCCGCTGGACTGATTCCTGTGCAGGTGACATGTAAAAAAACACCATTTGAGCATGGCCATTGCCAGTACTGCCAGACTGGCCCTCATGCCAGTGGCACGTAAAAGCACCCACTACACTCTTGGAGTGGTTGGCGTTAGGAAGGGCATCCAGCTGTAGAAACTCTGCCAGATCAGATTGGAGCCTGGTATAGCCATCTGGTTTGCCAGTCCTCAGTCAAATCGTCCAACCCATGCTAGCATGGAAAGTGGATGTTAAACGATGATGATGATGATGATGATGTATGTTCAAAAGGACAATGGGAGGTCAGATCGATATACCAAATTGGCTTGCTACAGCAAGGACAAATCTTGTTGCGAAAATGAAATCACTGAGATGGCAGGAAACTATAGGCCCATTGCTTACCTAAACATTATGTACAAACTGTACACAAGCTGCCTCAACTAATTCCTCCAGGACCATTGTGAGTCGAACAACATTGTGACTGATGAACAGTCTGGTGGAAAGAAGGGAGTGTGAGGATGTGGTGAACAACTTTTGATAAAGAAAGCTGTACTGTCTGAAGTAAGAAAACAACGTAGAAACCTTGTGACTGTATGGTTTGACTATAAAAAGGTATTCAACTCCATCCTTCACTCATGGTTGTTGAAGTGCCTACATCTGGTAAAAGTACCTACTACATTAATTGCTGCAATAGAGAAACTCACAAAGACATGGACAACAATTCTCACCCTTCCAACTGAGAACAAAATAATTGTTTCTGATAGAAGAGGCATTTCAAAGGAACATTCCAGTGAGATAGCCTTTCTGTACTTCTTTTCATTTTGGCACTGAATCTATTATCATTCCAGCTGCAGAAAACAAATGATTACATGCTTGGATCTTCAACTGCTAGAAATATCAATGTAACTCATAATTTCTTTGTAGTCGACCTGAAGATTTATGCTACAAGTGTTAACAATACCAAAAAACAACTGTCAATCCCCTAAACCCAAAACCTTTGCATCAATGGTCTCCCTATCTCCCCCATTCTATGCAAAGAATGTTACAAGTACCTAGACATTAACGAAAATGTATTATACGAAAGCACTGTGAAGAAAGATAGAGTGACCAAAGAATATTACACCAGACTTAGGAAAATGTGGCAGTCGGAACTCTCCTGTTACAACAAAACAATAACCCACAATGCATTTGCAGTACCAGTGCTGATCCCAACATTTGGAAAACTTCATTGGTCTGTAGAGGAAATCAACTCCATAGATATCAAAACCTGCTAAATCCTGACAACAACTGGGAACTTCCACAGAAACAGTGATGTTGAAGAGCTCTACCTAAGAAGAAATGAAGATGTTAGAGGCCTGAGATCAGTGAAGACAGCTTTCGAATGCTGTATGGTATCACTCAGGCAGCACCTGCTGAACAACAACAGCAAAAATAAATATAGAAATGCAGTATTGAAAAGTGAATTGAGCAACATTGTATGAATTGGCAGTGAGCTCCTCAAGAAGCACTCTCTTCCTGATGATCTCCTATACAGCCCCAAAACAGCTGGGCTCTCTTACCTCAGAGAAAACCTGGATGGAAAGCACTCAGCATACAAAGAAAAAAAGACTATGCATGGTTATGTTGCCTGGAAGCTTGAAGAAGACAGTAGAATTGACATGAATCACAGCCTCTCTTTGACACAAGACCGCTACATCACATCACACTTTGAAGGTTATGCATTTGCAATCCAGGAACAGGAGATTGCTACAAAGTACCTGGTGAACAAGAGAGACAGTGACACTCTTGTAATCCCAAGGTGCAACCATATGTGTAGGTTATGTCGTGTTTCTGTGGAAGGCATCATGCATGTGATTAGCAGCTATCCTAAAATGTCATCATGGTGCTACCTCCCTATGTGACATGATGTTGTTGCTAAAACAATTTACAATGCCATCTGCAAAAAAGACTGTCCTCAAATAAACTTAGAAAATCCCTTTGTTATGGAATACATTCATAAATACCAACTCAAGGAATACTGGTGGAATATTCCCATCAAAACTTCTGTCAAATGTAAGTATAACAGACTGGATATTGTTGTTTGGGACAGAGGAACAAAGGTATGTACCATCATATAGGTCAGCTGCCCTGAACATATAAATATCTCTTTGATAATCAAAGAAAAAGAGGATATCTATGGATAACTGCTTCAAAACCTCCAGCTTCTATATTCAGACTATGAATTTATATTCATACCAATAATAATTGGAGCACCAGGTTTTATTAGTAAATTCTCAAAAGAGAATCTGGATAAACTGGGATTTTCAGAAAAAGAAATCAACCGGCTAATTCGAACATTACAAGTGCATTCTGTGAGTGGAACAGTAGAAATATGCAAGGCTTTTCTCAGGCTACAAATGTGAATTTGCCTGTGTTAACTGCATCCCAAAGTTGGAACCTTGTATCTTTGTTGGAAACTGGCTCACTCCTCAGTGAAAGATTTATTATAATTAAAAAATAGAAGAGACATACATACATATCTATCTATCTATCTATCTATCTATCTATCTATCTATCTATCTATCTATCTATCTATCTATCTATATGTGTGTATGTGTATGTGTATGTATATATATATATATATATATATATATGTATATATATATATATATATATACATAAATTGGGTCATCCCATAAATAATGAAGTTTTTTAACACTTCTTTTATTTTTCAAAATTAAGATAAACAAAGTTCTTTTTTAATCTAAAATATACTCTTCTTTATTTTCTACACTGCCCTTCCATCTATGTGGTAGACTTGCAAGGCCCCTCTTCCAAAATTCCCTTGTCTGTGACAAAAAGTACTCCTCCACTACTGTCCTCACCTCATCTACAGAATTCGTATATTTCCTGTCGAAATGATTTTGAAGAATGCAGAATAAATGGTAATCAGATGGGGCAATGTCCGGCAAATATGGTGGGTGGCACATCGCTTCCCATTCAAACTGCTCCAGCATCTGGAATGTCATCTTCTCTGCATGTGGCAGGGCATTATCCTGATGGAAGAGCACCTTTCATCTTGAAAGAAAAGATGGTCGTTTTTCTTCCAGTGCTGACTCAAGCCCCTCAAGCTGCTCACAGTAGATCTCCTATGTTATCATTTGGTTTGGGTTTAAAAGATCAAAGTGGACGAAACCATTCATATCCCACTAAACAGATTGCAACACCTTATGTGGGTGAAGACCTTCTTTAGCCTGGGATGCTGGTGTTTCTCCTTTCCTTACCCACTGTCTTCGGTGCTTGACATTTTTATAGAGAACCTATTTCTCATCACCAGTCACTAATCAGTCGAAAATAGGTTCATTTTTGAGACTTGACAGAAAAGAAGAGCACACATTCACTTTCTGCACATGATTAAACATGGAATGCTTGTGAGGTCTCGGTCTTGCTCCCGTGTAGGTGGCACGTAAAAAGCACCATTTGAGCGCGATCATTTCTAACTTTGCCTTACTAGCACTTGTGCCAGTGGCATGTGAACAAAACATTGGACTGATTCCTGTGCAAGTAGCACGTAAAAAACACCATTTGAGCATTACCGTTGCCAGTATCGCCAGACTGGCTCTCATGCCGGTGGCACGTAAAAAGAACCCACTACACTCTTGGAGTGGTTGGCATTAGGAAGGACATCCAACTGTAGAAACTCTGCCAGATCACATTGGAGCCTGGTGTAGCCATCCGGTTCACCAGTCCTCAGTCAAATCGTCGAACCCATGCTAGAATGGAAAGCAGACGTTAAATGATGATGATGAATCCATTGACCCAATTTGCTGACTTTTCCGATGGCATGCAAGTGCCGATGAATGGGTGAACGACTAAATCCATGCTTCTTTGTTAATTCCTCAACAGTTACGGCAGGATTTTATTCCACCAGTGTTTCCAGGATATCCTCGTCAAGCTCTACAGATCTTCCAGGACAAGGCTTGTCTTCTAGGCTGTAGTTTCCGGCTCAGAATTTCTGGAATCACCATTGACACTATCTTATGCTTATTGTCCGATCCCCATATCCTGCATTAATATTCCTCGCACTTTGCATTGTGTCATTGCTTTTATTGAACACATAAAACAAAATATGCCGGATATGCTCCTTTGCCACTTCCATTATAGTTTTCAAAAAATAACAGTTAAAATCGAACTGCACCCTTCAAAACTTGCACTAAGAATAAGAGCAAGGTAAAATTATTACCTTCTTTTATAGCAAGTTGATGCAGGTAGTTTATCCCATCCCCCTCCAAGTTTTAGTTCATGCAATTGACAAAAACCACATTATTTATGGGATGACACATATATACTCTTTACTCTCTTTTACTTGTTTCAGTCATTTGACTGTAGCCATGCTGGAGCACCACTTTTAGTTGAGTAAATTGACCCCAGGACTTATTCTTTGTAAGCCTAGTACTTATTCTATCGGTCTATTTTGTCGAACTGCTAAGTTACATCGTTGTCGTCATTGTCGTCTTCATCATCATCATCGTCGTCATAATCATCATCGTCATAATCATCATCGTCATCATCATCGTCGTCGTCGTCGTCGTCATCGTCGTCATCATCATCCAGGATCATCATCATCATCATCATCATCATCATCGTCGTCATCATCATCCAGGATCATCATCATTCTCCTCCTCATCATCATCGTTGTCGTCATTATCGTCGTCATCATCATTATCATCGTAATCGTTGTCGTAATCATCGTCGTCGATATCATCATTGTTGTCTTCGTTTTCAACACCACTACCTCTACCATCAATATCATTTAACATATGCTTTCCATTTTCCTAAATATATAAAAATGCTACAAGCTTACCGATTGCAGCATCTTAAAACATAATTTAGTACGTTTATTAGTATTATCCGACATGCATACATTATTCTCCAAGACTATTCACCTTTATTGCAAATATAGATTGATGGCAGAGAAATTAATGAAAAAAAACACAGCAAAAGCAAAGAGTGATAAAACCTAATTGAAATTGAAAATTAATTACTATTTTTCATGACTGTCTCTTAAGTCTTGAGAATTGAAAATCGAAATACGATTCTTTAAAGTTGGCACATGAAGTCTGTTGTATAAATATGTGAAAAATGATGATGGCTTAAAAAAGTAACTTGAAGTTCTGCAGCGATTGACAGAGTAAATACAAAACTACTTTCTTTTGACAGACACATTTAAGAAGAAACATATAAAAGATTCTAAGTATATAGGCACGGAAGTGACGGTGTGGTAAGAAGCTTGTTTCCTAACGACATAGTTCTGGATTCAGTCCCACTGCGTGGCACCTTGGACAAGAGTTTTCTACTATAGCCTCGTGCCGACTAAAGCCTTGTGAGTGGATTTGGTAGATGAAAACTGAAAGAAGCCCCTCGTATATATATATATATATATATATATATATGTGTGTGTGTGTGTGTGTGTGTGTGTGTGTGTATATATATATATATATATATATATATATATATATACATGTAAATATTTGTGTGGGTGTGAGTGTTTGTTCACCCAACATCGCTTGACAACAAATGTTGGTGTGTTTACGTCCCCGTAACTTAGCAGTTCAGCAAAAGAGACCAATAGGATGAGTACTAGGCTTAGAAATACTGCTAAGCATTTCACTCAGCATGCTAACGTTTCTGCCAGCTGACCACCTTGTCATATATATGTTGTTGTTGTTGGCAATCTGTCACTTACGAGGACGAGGGTTCCAGTTGATCCGATTAACGGAACAGCCTGCACGTGAGATTAACGTGCAAGTGGCTGAGCACTCCACAGACACATGTACCTTTAACGTAGTTCTTGGGGAGATTCAACATGACACAGAGTTTGACAAAGCTGACCCTTTGAATTACAGGCACAACAGAAACGGGAAGTAAGAGTGAGAGAAAGTTGTGGTGAAAGCGTACAGCAGGGTTCGCCACCATCGCCTGCCAGAGCCTTGTAGAGTTCTAGATATTTTCACTCAATAAACACTCACAATGCCCAGTCTGGGAATTGAAACCACGATCCTATGACCACGAGTCCGCTGCCCTAACCACTGGGCCATTGCGCTTCCACTGTACTATATATAATATCAATCTTAATCTACACAGTCCGTTATTACCAACTTATTCATATTGTCCAACCCATGCCAGCATAGAAAAGAGGAAATTAAATGATGATGACAATGACGATGACAATGACGATGACAAAGACGACAACGACAATGATGATGATGATGGCAATGATGATGGTGATGACGACAATGATGATGATGATGATACTTCTCCTCACCATGGTTACTGAAATGCTAACTACCTAGTCATTCATTTATCTGTCATGTTGCAAGGAATTGCAACTCTTTTATAGGAGAATGAAATGAAAAGCATCATTCATCATGGCTGCATTAAGAACTTATTTGATCCCCTAGTCAGTAATTTCTAAAAATGGCTAAACATAAAATGTGGAATTTTACTTAGCGAAAAGAAACAGATTTTTATCGTATGTTTACTGACCCAAACTAGAAGATAACAGCCAGTCAAACTTTACAACAGGATATAAAGTTTCTTTTCTTCCGATCATCACATATTGTATTGATCTTGTGAGTGATCAATGTACAAGCCTTTGCATCTCCCAGAAAAACAGCTGACTGTATCAATTTCATGACCATAACCTTCGTATCATGAAACTCTACACGGCTCCAAAAGGGAAGAAATGAACAGAACGCAAGAAAGGGAAAATGCTTGAATGAAAATGAAATAAAAGGAATAATATTAAAGAACAATAAAAAGAAAAAAAAATGGAAGAATTTTCTATATTGAGATATTTGAAGATTATAAGTAAGTGTTTATAGTTACTTATTTGATTTTCATGCCAGTCAATAAATTTGGATACAACATCTAAAGGTTCTCTTATAAGAAATCGGCAAAATTCTTCAAGATTCCTGTTGATAACCAGATAAATGACTAGATAGCGATAGGCAAATAAATAAATAAATACATTAAAAAGAGGATGTTTCTCCTAGCAACCAGGAGGTCACACGAGTTTCAGCGCTTTGATTAAGACGACAAAGCTGCTTACTTGGAGCCAAACAGATGAAAGTGAGTGTAGTATGTGTTTACCAAGTAAAACATGCTAGGGAATAAGTTTAAAACCAAACTGAATAACAACCATCATATTAAGATATCGAAAAACAAAATAAAATAAATATTTTGTTTATGTATATATATATATATATATATATATGTGCATATATGTATGTATATATGTCTATATATCTATATCTATATATATATATATGTATATATATATATATATATATATATATATATATCCATCTCTCTCTCTCTCTCTCTCTCTCTCTCTCTCTCTCTCTCTATATATATATATATATATATATATATATATATATATATAAACAAAATATTTATTTTTTCTTATTTTTCGATATCTTAATATAATAAATAAAATAAAATAAATATTTTGTTTATATATATATATACACACACACACACACATACATACATACATACATATATATATAGATATATATATACATATATATATTCATGCACATATATATATATATATATATATATATGTGCACACACACACACACACACACACACACACACACACACACACACACACACACACAGACGTGTGTGTTTGTATATAGGTTTATTATTTCAGTCCTAAATTCAAGAAGCAGGAATGGGGAATAAGGGAATATTTATAAGTTTGGCATGATCTGCATGCAAGTTATAAAACAGCTTGAAAGGAAGAATGGAAAAGGTTGGAAGGAATGGAAAGAGAAAATAAAATGTAACAAAAAAAAAAAAAAGAAAGAACTTGCTTAGTAAATGTATTATCTTTAACAATGATAAACAACCATATTCCCATATTTCTCATTATTTAACAGCGAAAGTATAAAGAAGAGAAGTGAGAAGGAAAGAAAGAAAGGGAAAAAGCAGGAGAGATAGAGAAAGGAAAAGTGAAAAGAAAGAAAAATAAAACCAAGTGCAACTATGTTTAAAGGAATGAAAAAATATTAACATAATGTTACTGTCAATTTTCTTCTTTGTTTAAGTTCTTTATTTTTATTTCTCTATCTGTTATAAAGAAACATTTTATTAATGATAGCTTCAGCTTCTAAATGTTCCTGTTCTTCACACACAGATTCCCTATCACAAAAAGTGAAAACTCTTATGGCTATAAAGCTTAAGCTAGTCATGCCTACAATATCCTTATGTTCTGTAGCGATAACAGAAAATTTCTCAAGATATCTAACATGTTCCCAACACTCGTTAACATGATCTTATCACTGATGCTATATGCTTACATAAATATACAAATAAGTTGATAAATACAACGTATATACATATTTATGTGGCATTATTTAATTATTCATGTGTTTATACATAATGCAATGGATCAATATTTATGCCATAGACTTGCTCAGCAAACAAAACATATAACTTGATCAGTGGTATCCTTAACAAAATGCAATTAGCTACCCTATAAATTTCAGGAAAAAAAACCCCTAAAATCAATCTGATATTGTAATAGACATGTTTTCCAAGGGCAAATGTGGTAAAAATGAAATAGTAATTGTTAGGAATATAAGCTGAATCACAATTCAGTTTTACAGAAGTTTTCTCTTTCTTGATAGACGCAATCATTATTCTTTTAGTTTTTTATAAGTTTCAGCCCTGAGGTTGTGGCCGTGCTGGGCTACCACCCCGTACATGTTTACATGGCTTTATATGTGTGCATGAATACTGAATGAATGTTTACGTGGATTATGTGATTATATAAACCCAGCTAATTAAGTTAAATGAATAATCAGAAGAGTAGTGAATAATTAAAATATATGCAAGGTTTGCATGTTTTGCAACAAATTAATTTATAATATTTCATCTTTCTACTTCGCTTGCAAGATCCTTGATGTGAACTCAAGTGTTGAAACATGCTTCGTTGTATCTCAAGAGGGTTATTGTCCTAATTATAAACACACGCACACACTAGTCATTTTTTAAAGTTTTTATTTGGGTTACATGATTCTTAACATGAACTCATGTACTGTATCATAATCTGTTGCATAGGGGTGGGATCATTATGCCAATAATAAGCACACACACTGGTTCTTTTACACTTCTTTATTTTTATTTGTCAATTGTTTAACCATTTAACCAATTAATTAATCGATTATTTGACTAATTGTTAATTTAATCAATCAATAATCAGCAAGGTTTGCCAGATTCCGTTCATTGCTGTATGTGACTTCCTCACTGATATCCTCTCTACTCAAGGTTTTGGCATTATATATTTTGCACAGCATGTCTTCTGAGTCTGTGTTTGGTATTTATCAATTGTTGTGTTCTATTTCATAAAAACTGATTATAAATTATAAATAGAGACTATGTATAGACAATATTAAAGCACATAAAAGTTATTTGCAAATGTTAACAGACTCTTTCTTTTTCTCCAAAGACATTAGAACACTCACTACTTCATCAAGAAACCATTCCTTTAGACACACAATCAATTAATCAATATCATATTTGACGTCTGTCTGGAATATAAAGTTACTTGTTTATTTTCATAATCAGAGAATCCATCAGTGTGTGCTTATTAAATCTACTGTCTTGGAGAGCAGAAAATAATGGTAGCTGTGACTTTTCAGCATCTCCCAAAGACATTGTAATATAAACAATATGAAACAGTTTCAGATGGGATTTGAAACTAGCTTGCAGATTCATCTGGCTGCAATCAACAATTCTCACCAACATCTTCTGACCGAGACCTTTGGTAGTCTGCTGTGTATGAGAAGACCCGGCATTCCAAGTGAAACCAAAATCCAAGGCCTCTGCCAGGGATGTAGCCAGCCCACTTATGCATACCTTTCCTTCATTGGACACTAAACTCAGCTTGCGAAGACCTGTTGGGGTTAGTGAAATCATGATGGTACCTGCACCAGTGGAGTGCTAGGAGCACCGTTTGAGCATGATTGTTACCAGCATTTCCATCCTGGCACTTGTGCCGGTGGCACGTGAAAAGTCATTCGAGCAAGATCATTGCCAGTGCCACTGGACTGGCTCTTGTGCAGGTGGCATATAGAATACACCATTTTGAGCATGGCTGTTGCCAGTACCGCCTGACTGACCTTCATGCCGGTGGCATGTAAAAGCACCCACTACACTCTCGAAGTGGTTGGTGTTAGGAAGGGCATCCAGCTGTAGAAACTCTGCCAGATCAGATTGGAGTCTGCTGCATCCATCTGGTTCGCCAGTCCTCAGTCAAATCGTCCAACCCATGCTAGCATGGAAAGCGGATGTTAAACGATGATGATGATGATGATGATCTTTCTTTGCAAGCAACATTTAATTGCTATTCTTTATGTAAGACGGTAGGTCAACATTTTCCTATAAACTATTAAATTACCATTCTCCATTTAAGATATTAAGATTCCAGTCCCTCCTGGAAGGTAGTAAAAGTATCATCTGGCATATGTAAGCCATTAGGTCACCACTCATTCACTTAAAATATTACTTGAGGAAGCTTTAAGGTATGTAAATTTTTATTCTTGGTCAATTAACCATCTAGGCAATCTGATAGTATGTTACATTGAACTGCTAAATGTAAGTGATGTGCACTCAGCTATCATTAATTTATCATCTCAACCAACATATCAACTAAATTAACCATCAATTTTTTTCTCTTTCTTTTTTTCCAATGGATTAAAAATCTATGGTGATGTCCTCCTCATCGTTTACTTTAGGGAATTAAAAATCTAAAAATTTGTTACAGTGAAAGAATATTAATTCTCACCACCGATACCTGTAACAAGTAGCAGCAGTGTCATAGTCATAATCATGACCTCGTTATTAACGAAATGTTTACATCATCATCAACATCGTTCTTCGTCATGTCATGACAGAAGTAACATCTCTACTTTAATATTTGTTAAGTGATTGCATCAAATGCCTGCATGTCATGTTAAAGTTAACAGTCCGTGAGTAAGGTGTGACCTGCTTTCATTATCATTATTATTATTATTATTATTATTATTATTATTATTATTGTTCAGTAGTTTTATTTTTATAACGTGCTTTCACTTCACTACCGAGCGCAGCTCTGTGCGCCTTGGGTATATGCTGTGGTTTGCTGTGGTGCTCTTATGTTTACTGTATTGAAAGTGTTTTGTGTAGAATGTGTGCAGTATCCAGTAGTGCAATTTTCTGTATGTTATATATATTTGTAAGTCCTGGTGTTTTTGTAATGTATTTGTCTGAATATTTTTTTATTATACCTAAGGCACCTACTATGAGAGGAATTGTTTCTGTTTTTAGATTCCACATTCGAGTTATCTCTATTTCCAGGTCCTTGTATTTTGAAAGTTCATCCATTTCTTTTAGAGAAACGTTGTCATCTGCTGGTATTGATACATCAATTAGAAAGCATTTTTTTCTTCATGATCTTTGACAAGTATATCTGGTCTATTTGCCTTAATTTCTCTATCTGTGTGTATTGACATATCCCAGAGTATGGTTGCTTTCTCGTTTTCTGTGACCTTTTCTGGCCTGTGCTTATACCATCTTTTTTCTGTTGTTATTCCATAGTGTTGGCATAGCTTCCAGTGTATATAGGTCCCAGCTCTGTCGTGTCTGTGAATATATTCCGTCTTAGCCAGGACTGGGCAGCCAGAGATAATATGATTTCTTGTTTCTTGTCCATCTCCACATATTCTACAGTTACTTGTTATGTTTCTTTTCATTATGTGTTTTTGGAAATTTCTGGTGGGGAGGCTTTGGTCTTGTGCAGCAAATCAAAATCCTTCAGTCTCTGCTTTGAGTCCTGAGCTTCTCAACCATTGCTGGGATTTTCCTCTGTCTATTTCTTTCGCATTTAGTTTAGCCCAGTATTTACCATGTAGGGGCTTTTCTTGCCATCGTTTTATCATGGTCCGTTGCTGTTTTAGTTTTAGTTTGGCTTTCATTTCTTTTATAGCTTTTGTTGTTTCTTCTTCTTCTTCTTCGTATTTGTTAGGTAGATTGATTTCTTGTTTGTATTTGTCAGCTTCCTTAAATACTGAAAACAGTTTTTTGCTTTGCTCGTGTTTTGTGGCTATTTGTATTAGTTTCCCTTGCTTCTGGAGTAGGTATTTTTGCAGTCCTATGGTGGTTATTTAAAAATAGTTTTCTAGCTGTATAAGACCCCTGCCACCTTCTGTGCGTTGTATATATAGCCTTTCTATGTCAGATTTTGGGTGGTGCATCCTATATTCTGTCATTATTTTTCTTGTTTTCCTGTCTATTTTACATAGTTCGTTTAGTGTCCAGTTAAGGATGTTATAGCTGTAGCTTATAACTGGGACAGCTAAAGTGTTGATACCCATTATCTTGTTTTTAGCATTGAGCTCTGTTATTAGTATTGATCTAACTCGTCTATAGTACTCTTCCTTTATTTTTTCTTTCATTTGTGTATGTTGTATCCTATCTAGTTCATTGACTCCTATATATTTGTATGGTTGGCTTTCGTCTAGTTCTCTTATTTTATTGGCTTTATCTAGTGTTATATTGCTGCTTTTAACTAATTTTCCTCTTTTCAGGGTTGCTTTGGCACATTTTTCTAATCCGGATTTCATATCTATTTCCTTGGTAAAGCCGTGTACTGTCTGTAGTAGTGTTTCTAGCTCTTTGTCGTTTTTAGCATATAATTTTAGGTCATCCATATATAGAAGGTGGCTGACTGTTTTTCCGTAACATTTGTAACCGCATCCAGTTCTATTTAACAATTCTGTTAAAGGTGTGAGTGCCAGGCAGAACAGGAGTGGAGAGAGCGTGTCTCCCTGGAATATTCCTCTTCTAAAGGGGATGGCTTTCGTTTTCACAAGTCCCTCTTTTGTTTCAATCTGTAACACTGTTTGCCATTTGTTCATTGAGTGCCTTATATATTTTATAATAATTGGTGCCACCTTGTTTATGGCTAGCGTTTCCGGAATCCACGTGTGGAGAACGCTGTCGAAGGCCTTTTGGTAGTCCACCCAGGCCATACTGAGGCCTTTCTTCTTTCTGCGGCTGTCTTCAGTTATGGCTTTATTGATCAATAATTGATCTTTACAGCCGTATGAGCCCTTGCAGCATCCCTTCTGCTCTTCTAGAAGCAGGTTGTTTTTTTCCAGGTGTTTACTCAATCTCTGCGATATTATTGCAGCAAGGGCTTTGTAGATCGTAGGGAGACAGGTTATAGGTCTATAGTTTTGTGGTTTCTCCGTTTCCGTGGATTTGGGGATTAAGATGGTTTTCCCTTTTGTGGGCCATTCAGGCATTGTCACTGGCTCTGCTAGTATGTTGTTAAAGTTTTCTGCCAGATTTTTATGTATTCCTGGCAGGTGTTTTAACCAGAAATTGGGGATCTTGTCGTGTCCAGATGCCTTCCAGTTGCTTAGTCTTTGCAGTGTCTGGGTGACCTCTTCAGTTGTTATAGGGGCCCAGAGTTGCTCAGGTGCTAAGTTCGTTGTTTTAATGGTCCTTTTCTGCTGTTGGTGCTGCAGTAATGTCTATTTTATTTTTACCCAGTTCTTGGTAGAGTTTTTGGGGTTGGATTTGAACTGTTTGTTTTGTTCAAAGAAACGTTTGCATTTCTCATACCGGCGGATCCTTTGTGCTTTGGCAAGGATGTCTTGCTTTAGTTTTTCTTTCGCCTCAGGTAAGTCTTTTTCTGTAATGCTGTATTTGTACAGTATTTTTGTTTTCTTCTTGTTACTTAGTTGTGTTGATTGTTTACTAATTTCGTTGAGAATCGATAAATCTTTTCTCTTTTTTTAATTTTGTTCTGGATGTTATTTATCCACAAGATCTGTTTGGGTGGTAGAACTCCTGTTCGGATGGGTTTGAGTGAGTATCCTGCTTCTTTTGTGGCTGCAGTGGCTGCCGCATATATTATGTCATTTAGCTCAGTGATATTGCCTCTTGTTTCTGTGGTTGTTAGTTCCGTGACGGCCAGGTTTATGCTATTTATTATTGATGTTGTTTTATTGTCTATTTTGATTTTGGGGAGATATAATCTGTGGTCCATTCTAAGATCTGTGGTTTTCAGTTCTTTGGTTATTCTCATTTTCATTGTATCGTAATTATTAGGTTTCCCTTCGTTATTCCCAGGCTTTAGATTTGTTTTGCCTTCCTTTTCATTCATATATTTGTCTGTGGTGTTCTGGATTTGTGCTTTTTGTACACTATTATACATCTCTACGGTCTGGGCTTGTTGTTTTTTTGTTTACTTCGTTTTTGCCGGAAATGTTACGTTTGTCCTCGTGTTTTGCTATCTCAGTGTTTATATTATTATTTGGCATTGCTGTGTGACTACTATCTAGATTTTCCTGGTGTATTTTTCCTTTCAATTGTTCTATTTCTATTTCTGATATTTTTTTTTGCTTTTAGAATATATCTTCTTATGTTAGCTAGTTTGTTAGGGTTCATTGTTTTATCGAGGCCTATATTTACATTATTTTTCTTCCATATTTTATATGTATGTGTTGTTGCGGTTTCGTTTTTTGGGTAGAGCACTGCTGTGAAATAGGCGTGTAGGATCGAAATGTATTCCTCACGTGCCCATTTATGCCGTTTTGGTTTTGTTTGCGGGACATGAGGAACAACGTCCGGCCCTTTATTTTGACCGTCATCGTTTTCGTAGGGTACCGGTTCGTTTATTTCTGTTGTCAGATTGTTTTGCACGTTCAGACCTTCGTACTTTTTTCGTAACAAGCGTACAGTACGCACTTCTCGGTTGTTATTCTTGGGTGGAATAATACCGGTGTTATTTAATCTGTTTGTAATTTTTTTGTACATGGTGTTTTTGGGTTCGAAGATGGTCTGATTTTGATGTAACACGTGTGTTTACGATCGCTGTGCGGGTAGTGGATGTATCAAGTTAAAATACATCATTATATTTGGAAAAATAGAAATAAATTTCAATGAGTATTACTTACTCGGATATAGTCCAGCCCTTTGTCAGCTATTTTTGGCTCCATGCGATGTCTTTATTTCCGATGTTTTTGGATAAGTTTCGGAGCAGTGATTTATCGTTCTCACATGTTAAACTTCCCCGGTGTAGTCCCATTAAACTTCCCTATTATTATTATTATTATTATTATTATTATAAAGTTGGTGAGCTGGCAGCATTATTAGCACTCCAGGTGAAATGCTTAGTGATATTTTTATCTGAGTTCAAATTCCGCCATGTTCGACTTTGCCTTTCATTCTTTTGGGCTCAATAAATTAAGTACCAGATGTGTACTAGGGTCGATCTAATCGACTGGCCCCTTTCCTCCAAAATTTCAGGCCTTGTGCCTATAATAGAAAGGATTATCATTATTATTATTATTATTATTATTATTATTATTATTATTATTATTATTATTATTATCATTATCATTATTATTATTATTATTATTATTATCATTATCATTATTATTATTATTATCATTATTATTATTTTAGATTTATATTAGCCCTTGTTGTCAATAAAACCAGAATCAATTATTATTGTTATCATTATCATTAGTATTATTATTGTCATTTTCCTTGCTAGTGGCCTGTAAATAACACCATTTGAGCGTGATCGTTACCAGCATCGCTTTACTGGCACTTGTGCCGGTGGCACGTTAGAAAATCATTCGAGTGAGGTCATTGCCAGTGTCGCTGGCCTGGCTCCTGAGCAGGTGGCACGTAAAAAACACTATTTTGAGTGTGACCGTTGCCAGTACTTTCTGACTGGCCCTTGAGCTGGTGGCACGTAAAAAGCACCCACTACACTCTCAGAGTGGTTGGCGTTAGGAAGGGCATCCAGCTGTAGAAACTCTGCTAGATCAGATTGGAGCCTGGTGCAGCCATCCGGTTCACCAGTCGTCAGTCAAATCGTCCAACCCATGCTAGCATGGAAAGCAGATGTTACACGATGATGATGATGATGATGATTGTTATTATCATTATCATCATCATTATTATTATCATTATTATTATTGGAAAGTTGGCAGAATTGTTAATGTGACAGACAGAAAATGCTTACCAGCCTTTCTTCTAGTTCCTTACACTCTGAGTTCAAATTCTGCCAAGGTCATCTTTGCCTTCCAACTCATCAGGATTGGTAAAATGAAGTACCAGTCAAGTACTGGGGATCAATGTAATTGACATGCTTCCTCCCCTCTAAAACAAACAAAAAATAATTGCTGGCTTTGTGCCAAATTTAGAAAAAAATCATTATTGTCGTCATCATCGTTGACATTGTCATCATTATCCTCTTCTTCCTCCTCATCATTATACGCCATTGAATTCTCCTCAGATGCTCTTCACTGATTAACTCCTCTCTCATCATTCATGTCTCAGCAAACAGAAACTGAAATCTCCTCATCAATGATGGTGGTAATGATGATGATGATAATGATGATGGTGGTGGTGGTGGTGGTGGTGGTGGTGATGGTGATGATGACGATGATGACAACGATGACGATGATGATGGCCGTCCTCGTCATTGTTGTAATGATGCTGGTGACTATGATGATGGTGGTGATGATGGTGACGACGATGACGATGATGATGATGATGGTGGTGGTGATGGTGGTGATTATGATAGTGATGATGACAATGATGACAACGATGATGATAATGATGGTGGTGGTGGTGGTAATGATGATGGTGATGATTATAATGATTGTGGTGATGATGATGATGACAATAATGACAATGATGACAACGATGATGATGATGATGATGATGATAAAGCCTTTAAATATCAAGATCAGTCGTAAACAACCGTTTCTAATCTGTGGAACATACTGAAATATTAATTTATTCTAGATGTAACATATTTGACTGTTTTTATATTTTCATTCTCCTATTCTTTTCCTGGCATCAGTCATTGAACTGAAACCATGCAGCGATGCCATCTTCGAGGTTTTTAGTTGCTAGCATAGATTATAAGAGAAAAATTATTTCCCCCTCAACATAGACACACTTTAAAGAAGGAAATCTTCTTACGAGAGAAAAGAATGAATGATTTATTAATTCCTTATGTAATTCAGGTGAATCACTCTTCTACAGAGGAAAACAACCACAAATTAATGCACGTTACCAGTAGCCACTATTATGAATAAATCATTAATTCTCTCCTCATGTTGTAAGAAACTATCCACATTATTTCTTTATTTATTTCACACTGCTTCGAGCAAGTTGCCAAGCTCTTCTCTCATAGACTTTCTTTTTCATGACTCAATAAAGAACCAATGATTGGTAAAACTGTCAGTGCTTTAGACAAAATGCCTTATCATCCTCATTCAGGAACTCAACATTTTGCAATAAAACCTCACTATGGTTGACTTTACCTTTCATCTTACCTGTGTTGCTAAAATAATATACCAATCAGGCAGACAATTAGTGGGAGATAGGTTTAATTAACTAATGCCCCTCACCTCATCAAGGTCAAATTTACCTTTCATCTTACCTGTGTTGCTAAAATAATATGCCAATCAAGCAGATAATTACTGGGAGATAGGCTTAATTAACTAATGCCCCTCACCTCATCAAGGTCAACTTTACCTTTTATCTCTCCTGTCTCGATAAAATAATGTACTAATCAGGCAGTCAATTACTGGAGGACAGATTTAATTAACTAATGCCCCTCACATCATCAAGGTCAACTTTGCCTTTCATCTTATCTGTGTTCCTAAAATAATCTACTAATCAGGCAGTCAATTACTAGAGGACAGATTTAATTAACTAATGCCCCTTACCTCATCAAGATCAACTTTGCCTTTCATCTTACCTGTGTTCCTAAAATAACATACTAATCAGGCAGACAATTACTGGAGGACAGATTTAATTAACTTAATGCCCCTCACCTCATCAAGGTCAACTTTACCTTTCATCTCTCCTGTGTCGATGAAATAACATACTAATCAGGCAGACAATTACTGGGAGATAGATTTAATTAACTAATGCCCCTCACCTTACCAAGGTCAACTTTATCATTCATCTCTCCTGTGTCACTAAAATTGCTGGGTGCTTCATTTGCTCTTCCCATCACCTTATTCTTCTGAGCAAGTTTTTCTGCAATTTTTATAATCACAAACAAATTTTGTACCAGGCTCAGTTGAAAATGAAATGTTGGTATGTCTCTCTGAAACTGTGCCAATAACTGACTCATATGTTCAAAAAGTCAAGTTCATTAGTTTTCCTTAAAATTGTACCATTGAATTAAAAGATATTCATTTCTTATGTAAGCACATAAACCAGAAATTTTGTAGGAAGGATTAGTCTATCATATTGAATGCAGTACTGATAAAAGGATAAGGCTGTTAGATAGAATAAAATACTTATTGTTTATTTTATTAGGGGTCAGTAAAATAAATCTCTAAAGAATGAAGAGGAAGAGTTGACTGTGAAAGGATTTGTACTTTTTAAAATAAATTTACTTAACATGAAATGATCCTTTTTGTTATGGACACAGGGCCTCTACTTTTGTATGTCTATTTATTTCCATTGATTAGATTTGGGGATCGATCCAGTAGAAGACAAGGATTCTGGATTATTTGTTATATTTACTTTACTTTACATGATTACGATCTTACGTTAACTTTCAAGTCATTCTCAATTATCTCCCTTTAGGCTGTAACTATTTAGAATGGTGAATTTGTTAACTTTGACTTGTATTAGATACAAATAAGCTATTTATTACTGTTGCTAAATTTTCTACAGCCACCTCCACATTCCATGACCACCATTGGAATCGATCAGGTACTGGACAAAGATTCTGGATTATTTTACCATTTTGTTTTTACTTAATTTTGAGAGCAGTCGGATACAATTGTAGTATTCTCATTTGTGAGAACAGTTGAGTTTATTTCAGATATTTTCATTTTAAAAAATCATCTCTGGCTAATCGTTAAGAGGACGTTGGTGTTGCCTTGGTGGAGGTTTGCGTTCTCTGAGTGCTCTTGTTAATATTAGAATAACGACTCTACTTAGACACAACAAAATAAACATTACATTTGACAAAAATTTGAACAACGAAAGAAAATTCTTCACATAAGCTACATCAACACTATTGGATATAATAAGGGAGTATGGAAGAAGAAAATGCTTAAAGGACCACTGATCTATGTGATAACACATACATAAGAAGATTATGGGGGTGAATTATATCATCTCTCTCCCTCTTTCTCTCCCTTAAATCTATTCAAAAGGGATCATTGTTATTTCTAGAAAAGAATGAAATTGATTATTCATCAGAATTATTTCAATCAATTACTTTACTCCATTTTATAATAAAGCAGCTAAGGATAATATTGTTTTAGCATCGATTTTCTACGCAGGTATTAGCAATGAATAGTTTGGTTCCTGCTTAATGATAACCATCTTGTTAAAACCTCTATAAGCATGCATTCAATAATATCTCAACATCTCATCTATTTTCACCAATGCAATACCCCCAGTTAACATCAAGATCAGTTTGATGCTACGGTGTAAAATATACAACACATTGGCATATGGTGTAGTGATTCAGAGCGCGGGCTACTAATCCCAAGATTCCAAGTTCAATTCCAGGCAGTGACCTGAATAATAATAATAATTTTTTTTTTCTTTTCTTAAATACATATTTAACCTGTGAATTTGCGCGTGTAATCTGGGAATGCATACAATGAGTTTCTCTGCCCTAGGTGTACGGAAAACACTCGGCAAGAAATGGAAGAAAATTTGAAGAAAGAAGGAAAAAAAACAACAACATAATAATAATAATAATAATAATGTTGAAATATTGTTCACTAGATGACAATGGTACTCTTCTGTCCTTGTTTGTCCTCTCTGTATGTAGCCCCCTTGTGGGTAGTAAAGAAATAACAAATGCTCATGACCTTTGGCAATATGTTATGCTTGAGAAGAAGACCCGTCAAGCCAAGTGAAATCACAGTCGTTGCAGATATTGGTGTCATGCAGCAGGCACCCATATGGTGTCTTGTAAAAGAGCCCAGCGCATTCTGTAAAGTGGTTGGTTTTAGGAAGAGCATCCAGCCATAGAAACCATGCCAAATCAGACTGGAGCCTGGTGCAGCAGCCCCCCACCCCAGCTGGGGAACCCTGGTCAAACCATCAAACTCATGCCAGCATGGACGACAAACATTAGATGATGATGATGATGACTACAATGACGACGACAACAATGATGATGATGATGACGACGACGACGACGACGATGATGATGATGATGATGATGATGACGATGACGACGACAACAACGACGACGATGATGACAATGATGATGATGATGATGATGATGATGGCTAGGGTAAGAAATAAGAGAGGTTTTATTGTTATTTCAAGCAGATCAAGTCACCATATATATAGTCTTGCTTTGGTTCATTAGTGATTTGTCTGCGAGCCATGAGAAGAAGCATTTGTGTTGGACAGATCCCTTCATTTGGTAATTAGCATTTTCCTCAACTGAAAGGCTCAACCGAAAACATTGAATATTTTCTCTCACAACACACTAAGGTACTTCAATTTCTTTCTTTCATTTTTACCTCATTACTAAATTAATTAACTGCCACAGACCATTATTCTCAATGAATTCCAGAGATTACATTCATTAATGTATGTGTCTGAAATCCAAAGAAATGCAATTCTTGTAATTGTGACTTTCACTGAGATATTCCCACCACAACCATCATCATAATATCCATCATTATCATCACAATCACAATCATCATCATCAGCATCGTCATCACCATCATCATCATCATCATCATCATCATCATCATGGTCATCATCACCATCATCATCACCATCATCATCACCAACAACAACACCACTACCTTTCTATGATCACATACACACACACACACACACACACACACCCATGCACACACATAAAGAGAGTCAGAGAGAGAGAGAAAAGGGAGAGAGCGGGAGGAGGTAGATTCAGTGGTTTCTTTGAATTTAACTTTTTATCATAAATAAAAACAAATACAAAATACAAATAAGTAAAATAAAATATAAATAAATAAGAAATACTTCAAACACTGAATTAATAATCTGATATCGATTTATCGGATTTCATTAGAAAAAAATTAACACTCAAGAAAGATGAATACGATAATAATAATAACAAAAATTTGTACCTAGTATAAAAAATAAACACCGAAGTTTACTACTTTCTTTTCTCAGCTCAATGTTCTTCTCAGTTTTGATCCTAGCAATATCATACAATAATACTGCTGGACGAGGCAGAAAGCTGGCAGAAATGTTGACACGCTGGGCGAAATGCTTAGCAGTATTTCGTTTGTCTTATTGCTTATAAGCCTAGTACTTATTTTATCGGTTTTATTTATTCTATCTGACAGAGTTTCCACAGCTGGATGCCCTTTCTAACGCCAACCACTCCGAGAGTGTAGTGGGTGCCTTTACGTGCAACCGGTATGAGGGCCAGTCACACAGTACTGGCAACAGCCTCACTCAAAATGGTGTTTTTTATGTGCCACCTGCATGGGGGCCAGTCCAGCAGCACTGGCAATGACCTCGCTTGAACACATACATATTCACTCACACACATACACATGTATACTTATTCCAGGCTTCTGTGCAGTTTTTGCTGGTTAGTAAAGGGCCGTGGTTAAAACTATTTCAAAAAGATTCCACACAAAGGGACTGAAAACAGAACCAAACCATGTAGTTGATATACAAACTTCTAAATGACACAGCCATACCAATGCATGTTGTTAATTTGTTTAAGAAAAGAATAGGCTTAAAATTCCCCAGAACTCACTAGTTTAGGTAGATGACATAATTTACCAGCTTTCTTCATAATTAGCAGAGAAACAAAGATGTAACCTCTCAAAGATACTCATTGAAACTGTAATGAAATGGCACACTTCTGTTCATGTTGCATCTCCTAAGCATTGAACATTTTATGCCAATTTTGTCAATGAAATCTTTACACTGAAATATAAGAAAATGGAAAGAAATTATTTATGACACATGGTGGTTTATATATTATGCAGTTTTTTATTTTTTATATTTCACAAATAAATCCATAGAGATTTGGAATAAACTTTTCAAAAGTACATGAAATTTCTGTAGGCAACTAAAATATTTGCTGTAGTTAGGTTATTGAATAGACATAAAATTGGATGCCCCAGTTGCAGCATTCTTTGACAATTCAGCAGGTAATAAAAAGCAATATTTTTCATCAGTTCTTTTTAAAATATTGATTTTATTTTTTTTTTTTCCCAAAACATTTTTTTATTGTGTGTTTTATTTAGTGCCATGCTTCTTCTGAAACAATATAAAGATTTAAAAAAGAAATAAAATATTTTAACCTGAAGTAATGAAAAAATATTTGAAGTATTAAACAACCAGCACTTTTGGACAAATATTTTTGAGCAAATGTATGCTAATGTAATTAGATTAATATATACTGAAGAAGTTACAGAAAAGCACTCCAACTTTACATAAATCAGTTCTTAGGGAGGAGAAATAATATCAAGAATGTTCTCCAGGAAAAATGAAAGGGAAGTTCTTTTTCTGCTCAGTGTGTCAGTCTAACAAAGCATGTGTGCATTCAGTCACTTTGAAGAATTTTGTGTTTAACCATACATCACAACGAGGTCATAATAAATTGTTTTACAAAAGGGTTCATATTATTTTCAATATCTGTACAGCATTAGTGTGAAAAGGGTTTACCCTTTAACCCTTTTGACACCAAAATGCTTGAGACCAAGTCTAGCTCAATAAATTAGAGGTGATCAAAAACACCTCTTGTTTCAATGTAATATTATTCAAATGAAAAAATATATTACAGCTTTATTTTTGAACCTTAAAACCATCTCAGTAATGCTAAAATGAGATCATCATCATCGTATAACGTCCGCCTTCCATGCTAGCATGGGTTGGACGATTTGACTGAGGACTGGCGAATCAGATGGCTGCACCAGGCTCCAATCTGATCTGGCAGAGTTTCTACAGCTGGATGCCCTTTCTAACACCAACCAATCCGAGAGTGTAGTGGGTGCTTTTACATGCCACCTGCACGTAAGCCAGACAGCCAGAACTGGAAACGGCCATGCTCAAAATGATGTGTTTTACGTGCCACCTGCACGGGAGTCAGTCCAGCAGCACTGGCAATGACCTTGCTAGAATGTTTTTTCACGTGCCATTGGCACAAGTGCCAGTAAAGCGACGCTGGTAACGACTATGCTCAATTCACTTAATTCTTTCAAGATTCTCTGATTGTCCATTCTTTCATTTTGTATATATCTTTCTATGCTGGTTTAAACTAGTTCAATCTGGTTAAGCCTTTCACTCCCTATGGAGTATAGGCCATTGGTTAATATCTTTTCCACTGTTCTCAATTCTGAGCTATCTTTTCTGCTTCTCTCCAGTTGAATACCTGCTGTTTTATCTCTGCCTCAGTATCCCATCTCCAGTTATTTTTAGAGCATCCTCACTTCTGCCTCCCTTGTAACTTTTTTTCCCCAAGGGAAGGTATTCCTCTGCTATGTCTTGTTAGGCTTGAATTATCAGTGACACTTCTGTAATTGCTCTTTTCTGGGTAAGGATGTTGATCCTATGCAGAGCCATTCTCACCTCTAGGAAGAGGTGGTCCATGTAAAACTGGCTCCTATCCTTTTCTAATGTCCAGCATGGGCCCCTATAGCGATCTTTCACTCCACTGGTCTGGGTCTTAGAGTCATTGAGACACACAAGCCACCAAAGTGAAGTAGGACTGGACCTTAAAATGATGGTACAGGCTGGGTAGATACTTATTTGAGGCAGAAATTTGAAGCTGGTTGGTCTTCCTGTCACCAACCCTTAACTCCTTTTTCCATAAAACATCTAAACTGCAAGGCTATAGGATGCAATTATTCATTTAGAATATAAAAACAACAATATTTTTAGTTCATGCAGTCTCATGTAAAAAAGTGGAAATGAGAATTTAACATATGCACATGTGGGAACAAGCCTGCATGCACACATGCCATCACCACCAATACCACCATCATCATCATTATCCTCATTATCATCATCATTTAACATGTTTTCCATGTTGGCATGGGTTGTATAGTTCAATAGCATCTGATAAGTCAGAAGACTATGATGCTCCAGGGTCTACATTGGCATAGTTTCGACAGCTTGAAGCTCTTCCTAATACTACCTCAAGGTACCAGCACTAGTGAGGTAACCATATAACTAGCAACACCAAAGATAAGCCTTGAATCAGTGAGAGCAAAGTAGAGAGGGAGCTGGATTTATGTTATGTGTTAAGAAATTAAGGTATGGAAGGACAGGAAAAAGTTTTTATGTTGTAGAGAAGATGCAAAGCTACCATGTATTATATAAGAGGGGGTGAGATTAATTGTCAGTGGATGGAAAGAAGCAGGGAAAGAAAGATAAAGATAACAGTGACAGTGTCAGAGTGTGTTACAAGAAAAGGATTAGAAGAGACTGTGAGGACAGAATATCAGGAAAGATGAATGTATGGAGAAAGTGAGGGATAGTTAGAGATAACGGTAGACAGTGGGGGAGGGGGGTGAATGCAGTGAAAGAGGAGCAAGGGTAGAGGGATAGTTAATAATAAATATGGGCTCAAGGAAAGGTAGAGGAGTGGAGATGGTGACTGGCAGCATGGAAAATCTTCCATAGTGATTTTGAGTACCAGTTCTTTTCATAAGGCATTGGCCGGCCTAAGGTTATAACAGAGGACACTTGTCCAAGGTGCCATACAGACAAACTGAATATGAGAGATTGTAATGCCAACGTCTTAACCACACAGCTATTGATTGAAATATCTAAGCAGTTTATTTCCATTAGAAATATGTTAACAATATATTTAATCTAAACACTTCAGATAAAAACAAAATATATCTGGTTTACAGCACTTCAATAACCATACAAGCAAGCAAATATATTTGGAAATCATAAGAGAGTCTGTCGATTCAAAGTTATGCTTAAGTATTTCTACTTGTTTCTTTACTGTTGTAGGTCTAAACCAAGTTGTTGTTGTTGTTGTTAGCTTCACAACATCAACCCTGATTGAGCAGAACTATAATCAAAAATATTTCAGAAGACAGCATTTCATCTTTTTAGGAGTGTCTGGAATTACGTTTATTTCCTATGTCCTTCTATCTTATCAGATGTCAGGATGTCATGTTTAGGTGTTTTGCTGCTAACTTTAGCGGCTCAAGCTGTTGTGTGGGACTCTCACTTGTAGACATGATCACTAATTCACAAGCATCCATTTGTTATGGTAGTAGTAACTTGTGCTCTTTGTTCAAAATCTGACTCTTGTGCTATAAAATGTAACTCATAAACCCAGAGTCTCCTAAAGTGGGTCCTTGCAAAGTGAGGTCTTACTGTACAAAAAGAAGTAGATAAATTCATGAGTGGCTGTGTGGTAAGTAGTTTGCTTCCCCCTTTAAAGAAATAATATTTACAAATCTTGAAGGTTTGAGGAGATGAAATCCTAAACATTATTTATCATAAAACTATGAAGTCTTGAGAAGATCTAATTTGTGCAGTCTGCAAGAGATTAGGGAAGAAGAAGAATGAGACTTGCAGGTCATGATTTCCAACAACCAGAAGCATGAACACCCAAGATAGCTTCTATCTGATCAAAGACTTTTCACCTTTGATCAATGGATATCACAAGAAGAATAAAGGATAAGAGGAAGATTTAAGACAGGGGCTCTCTATGGACCTCTTTGATTGCTATTTTATTCTGGTGGATCCCCATAGTCACTTGAAGTCTAAAAATTAGTTTTATAGAGACTTTCAAAATTCTTATTTTGATATATCCGAAATTGCACACTCTGAGGACATGACACTCACTTTCCAAGAGGATCTCAAGCAAGTTAACATCATCTAGGAAGATGCAGATGACGATGGTCAAATCTGTCAAATCCAAGATGATTTGAAGTGCTTTCAGTCCAATATACTGGCCAACTGTATCAGAAGCAGTATGACTAAAACTAGGACATCATAAAACTAATATATTAATTCTTAATCATGTTCAAAATTAGTTATGAAGTGTATCAGCAAATCTATCATTAGGATGTACTAGTAAGACTTTGAATTCATGCTGATTGGTCAAAAGTGTTATATCTTTCCTAGGATTACTATAATGTTAAATGCCTGAACCCTTTTCAAACCAATTTACCTGAGGTCACCGTTGCTTATATGATACAAACCTTCTGTTTTAAAGGGATCTAAATTAAAACCTTCCATCACAATTTGATGCTAATTTATGTCCCAAAAACCAGCTTAATAACAACAAAGTCATTTTTACTAAATGCTTCATTGTTTTCAGTATTCATTGCAGTATAAGCAGTGAGCTGGCAGAACCATTAGCAAAACAGGTGAAATGTTTCGTGGTATTTCTTCTGTCTTTCTGTCTTGAGGTTGACTTTACCTTTGATCCTGTCAGGGTCGATAAATTAAGTACCAATTGTGTATTGGAGTTGATCTAATTCACTGACCTTCTCCCCTAAAATTTCAGGCTTTGTGCTTAGAGTAGAAAAGAATATTATTTGCAGCATAAGCAGTCAACTGGCAGAACCATTAGCATGCCAGGTAAAATAATTATTGGTATTCCGTCTCTCTTTATGTTCTGAGTTCAAATTTTGCTGAGGTCAGCTTTGCGTTTCGTTCCTCTGGAATCAGAATAATAATTATCAGTTCAACACTGGGGTTGATGTAATCAACTTACACCCCTACCCCTCGAAATTGCTGGTGTTGTGCCAAAACTTGAAACTAATATTAATTGAAACAAAGAGTATTTTCCAACAGATATATGGTAAGAAAAGGGTGAAAGATGCAATTTTTAAAACCAAATTTAAGTATTCATACAAATTCAGCTAAGTTCCTAGTATAAAGAGCTTTAATAATGATTTCCAATTACCGTATTTGATGGCTTATAAGACACATAAATGCATAGGACACACCCTAGCCTAGGCTATACTTTTGTAAAATAAATTACCACTAAAATAATGTTTAATTCCTCCACTTACCTGTATAACTTTGTTATTACCAGTAAATATAAGCAATTTATTGCATCCACATTCGATATAGACATATTATAGGTGATTGTTCACCAATAGATGGCAGCACATGTTTTATAAACATACATACAGTTTTGAGCGAATTTTGAGCCTACATTGAGTGCATTGGACACAGGGGGATTTTTAAAGCCATTTTTGAGTAAAAAAGGTGTTTCTTGGAGGCTGTCAAATATGGTATGTATTACACTAGTAATATTGAGAGGAGGGGTTTCAATGAAACTATTGATACCCAGTACTCTACTGGTACTTTATTTTATCATCATCATCATCATCATCATCGTTAAATGTCCGCTTTCCATGCTAGCATGGGTTAGACAATTTGACTGAGGACTGGTGAACCAGGTGGCTACACCAGGCTAAAAAAAAATGAATGATAACATTGACATTGGCCGGATTTGATCTCAGAATATAAAGAATTGGAATAAATAACAACATGAAGCAATTTTTCCAATGCCCTAACAGTTCTTGCAGCCCACAGCCTGAAAGATTTTTTTTTTGTTAATGCAAAGATAAAAAGACTCAGGTACCTATAGCCAAAACGATATATCACTATAAACTGGCATGAGAGTGTCTGCAGAGTCACTTGACCCACAAGAAATAGTAGTCAACTCATCTTTGAATCATATCATGCCAAACTTAAAGTAAAGCAAAACACATCGGATGACGAAGTCCTTGATATACTTAATAATTAGATGATCAGAGGTGAAAAGTCTTTGATCACAGAACTCTTTGAACAGAACTGATGTTAGTGTTAAACAACGATAATAACATAATTCAAAATGATCGATGTCAAATACCATACACCCTCACAAGCACGAAGTAAATAATATTTAATGTTATATTAGAACAGCAATCAAAGGCAGTTGGAATATAGCTGTAGATCTTTCATCTGTTTTACTGGTATGATTTATTACAAGTTTGCAAAAGGCTGAGTTTTACTTCCAATAATTTAGAACATTAATTTATGTTGGTGTGGATTTTACATGAATAATAAATGACAGTGATTTTAATAACAAATATATAATTTCTCTCAGGAATAAATATTACACCGTTCCTAATATCTTTATCCATTTACTTTCAATAAGGAAAAAATAAATAGGCAGCAAGCTGGCTGGATGTTTACCATATCAGACAAAAAGCTAAGTGGCATCTCTTTCAGATCTTGGCAATTTAAGTTCAAATGCTACTGAGGCCTGCTTTGCCTTTCATCGTTTAGAAGGTTGATAAAGTACGTGCTGAGTACTGGGGTTGATGTAAACAGCATCCTGCTTCTTTCAAAAGAATGTGTAGTGGCTAGCGATCTATCATGGTGAATTGCTAGCCACTACACATTCTCCATTTTCTCTCCTTGTTTCTTTCTGTGTTCCTTTCTGTGGAAGAGCATAGGCTCAAAAAGTTAAAGACTTTTTCACTTCCTGAGCGTTAAACTAATACATCTGTTGTCTACACTACCTATTTTTTTGTTTTTTTCTCTCTCTCTCTCTATATATATATATAAAGTTTCCTGTTCCATTCATGTAAGATCAGAAAAAAAAGTATGCCATCCGGTGAGAGATAAATATAATTTAATGCATAGAGTATAAAATTATGAGCTCCTAGTAATTTCTTGCTGAAGAGACACCCATCTAGGCATGTTTTTAAAATACATCGTGTCTCTAAGTAATTTTGAAGCTTGGAGATTCATGGCATATTTTAAAAACCTGTCAAGACATGTTTCCACAGCAAGAAACTATTAGTAGCTTGTATCTTTATACTGAGTGCATAATATGTGTGTGTATCTTTGTGTGTGTGTGTGTGTGTTTACGTGTGTGTATGTATGAGGGTTAAGAGTGTGTTTTTGGTGAAGATGCTTGCTTCCCAACTACATCATTTAGGGTTCAGTTCTGCTGTGTGGTACCTTAAATTGATGAAAGCCTTGTGAGTGGATTTGGTAAATTGACTATAATACAAGCCCATCAAATATACGTTTATTATGAATCAACATCATTCAACATCTGTTTTCTATTCTAGCATGTGTACATATATATGTATGTATATATGTGTGCATATGTCTTGATATCACATGATAGTTACAAATGAGCAGCACCATGATATAAGTAATGTCCTTCATTTCCAATTTTCCCTTAAAACATGTCTGGCCAAGTGAACATAACTACCTGACTTGAAAAGAGGTTGGTGTTTGCAACAAGAAGGGCGTCCGACCATAGAAAATCTGCCTCATCAAATTCCATGGGATCCAGAGCAACATAGAAAAGTGGATATCAAAAGAGAAACAGATGACAGTTGCTAACAGGGTGGACAGCTGAACTCAAAAACACCTCTGCATCAATAGATTCCTTCAGATCCTTGTAAGCATGGAAAAGCAGATATTAAAATAATAATGATGAAAATGTGGACAACAAGATAATTGGTTTATTCCTCTTTATGCCATTTTTTGCATATTTTCATCGCCACTTTATTTAAATGTTATTAGTAAAAAAAAAACTGGACGAGCTGGAAATAAAGAAAACAAGCACACATACACACACAAATAACAGTTGTTTAGAGTCTCAATGTATCTAGAATAAATACTAAATACCATTTCGCTTATCTTACTTGAGAGAATATATTATCGCTGAAAATATCCAATTGTATTTTCTCTGTCAATTTTATTCCATTCATTCAGATGATAAGATTGGTTTAAGGATATAAAGAGATAAGATATCTTCACTGATATGATATGAAAAGGCATGTTCTGGTCATCCTCCTCCTCCTTCCCATCATCATCATCATCATCATCATTATCATTGTTATTATTATTGTAGCTGTCATCATCATCATCATCACTATCTCCCACCACAATGACTACCACAACTATGGTCACTGCTATCACTGCTGTTGACACCAGCATTATTGTCAACATCATTCATGTTTCCATAGTCAGGTTTAGTTTACTATTTACTACTATTTACTATTTTACTCCTTTCAGTCATTTGACTGCGGCCATGCTGGAGCACTGCCTTTAGTCGAGCAAATCGACCCCAGGACTTATTCTTTTTAAGCCTGGTACTTATTCTATCGGATCTATTTTGCTGAACCGCTAAGTTACATGGACGTAAACACACCAGCATTAGTTGTCAAGAGATGGACAAACACAGACATATAAACACAAACACAGACACACAAACACAAACACACATACATACATACATGCATATATATACCAAGCTATGGACACATAAGAGGTGCAGCAACATCAAAGGCAGGTTAACTAGCAAGTTAGTTTTTGTTTGTGGCAGATGTTCAGGTGCAATAAAGACTGCAAACAAACAGGAAACAACTTCTATCTCATTCCAGGGTGAAAAACTAGAGGTAGTCGATAGCTTCCGCTATCTGGGCGACCAAGTTAGTAGTGGGGGTGGGTGCGCTGAAAGTGTAGCTGCTAGAATAAGAATAGCCTGGGCAAAGTTTAGAGAGCTCTTACCCCTGCTGGCGACAAAGGGACTCTCACTCAGAGTAAAAGGCAGACTGTATGACGCATGCGTACGAACAACCATGCTACATGGCAGTGAAACATGGGCTGTAACTGCTGAGGACATACGTAAGCTCGCAAGGAATGAAGCCAGTATGCTCCGTTGGATGTGTAATGTCAATGTGAATACCCGTCAGAGTGTAAGTATCTTGAGAGAAAAGCTGAACATTAGAAGCATCAGTTGTGGCGTGCAAGAGAGACGATTGCGCTGGTATGGACATGTGGTGAGAATGGAGGAGGATAGCTGCGTGAAAAAGTGCCACACCCTAACAGTTGAGGGAACCCGTGGAAGAGGTAGGCCCAGGAAGACCTGGGCTGAGGTGGTGAGGCAAGACCTTCGTACATTGGGCCTCACCGATGACTACGGACCGAGACCTTTGGAAATGGGCTGTGCGTGAGAAGACCCGGCAAGCCAAGTAAGATCGTTGCCAGTGCCCCTGGACTGGTTCTTGTGCGGGTGGCACATGAGATGCACCATTTTGAGCGTGGCCGTTGCCAGTACCGCCTGACTGGCTCCTGTAGGATTTTCGAGCGAGATCGTTGCCAGTGCCCCTGGACTGGCTTGTGCGGGTGGCACATAAAAGACACCATTTCGAGCGTGGCCGTTTTCGTGCGGGTGACACGTAAAATCACCCACTACACTCTCTGAGTGGTTGGCGTTAGGAAGGGCATCCAGCTGTAGAAACTCTGCCAAATCAGACTGGAGCCTGGTGTTGCCATCCGGTTTCACCAGTCCTCAGTCAAATCGTCCAACCCATGCTAGCATGGAAAGCGGACGTTAAACGATGATGATGATGATGATGATACAACAGGTTTCTTTCAGTTTCCATCTACCAAATCCACTCACAAGGCTTGTGAGTGGATTTGCTATGCAGTGGGACTGATCCTGGAACCATGTGGTTGGTAGCAAGCTACTTAACACACAGCCACTCCTGTGCTTATGTTTTTATAAATTATATATATATATAAATTATAGTAACATGGAAATGATTTAGTATGCTATTTTAGCAAGGTTATATGCAAACAAAATGGATCTAAAGATCTCTTTGCAGATATTTAGGAAAATAGACTAGCGTATTTGATAAAATGTTAATGGATATGCAATGAAAAATTTCATATTAATTGAGCTAGCCATAATGTATTCATATATTTCAACACACACACACATACACACACACACACACACACACACACATATATACACAAATATATATACATATGTATTTATGCATATATACACACACACACATATATATATATATATATATATGTGTGTGTGTGTGTATGTATATATATATGCATATGTTTGTGTTTACACAGATGTATACGTATGTATGTATATATGTGTGTATATATACAAACATATATAAATATATATTTATATATATATGTATAAATATGTGTGTGTTTGTGTGTATGTGTGTGGTGGTGGTGGGTGAGAGCACAAGTATTGATTATATCATTCAAAATATTAATGCTAATGTATTTTTGCAATTGTATTCAATGTATTTAATGTGTTCTTCGCAAATTATATATAAATCTGCATCCAGAACAGCCAGCCTATCTGTAGCTTGTTAATCAGTTGTATCTACTTGACACACATGAAGACAGAACAACTGTTGACAACATAAGTGGCAGAGAGATTAAATAAAACAGCACAAAAACAAAAAAAAAAATATCAGCAATGACATCAACAATGACAACAAGAATAAAAACTCGCTCGGTTGTATTCATAAATCAAAATGTAAAAACTTACTCGTAATACTAATGGCAAACAAAGAATAAAACAGAGAAATGAAAATTAATATCTAAATGTTAGACTGCAATGATTTTAAATGGCCCCCAAAATCGATATTTCAGAAATGATAGTATTAGACTTCCGAGTTGGTCACAATTAGGAGACACTGGTATTTTAGGAATTTAAATCTAAATCAATTTATCAGATACGTTAATTTATTTCATGCTAAATGCTTCCACTTCTATAGTTACAAATCATTGGAATAACATTTATATAGCCATATTAAAAACTGTTATGTCCATCCAAGTATCTGCTTCTGTTAGTCATATTCTTAACAAATTTATTATGAATCTGGGAATAATGTTTCACCAGATTAATAGAAATGTGCAAGATGTAAAGATACTTAAAGAAAACTGTTAATGTGTAGTGTTGAGAGTGGTCTTAGGCACAGGCATAGATGCATGGTTAAGAAGCTTGTTTTGCAGCCATGTGTTTTTAGGTTCAGTTCCTCTTCACAGCACCTTGGGCATGCGACTTCCTTCTTGTGAGTGACCATCCAATGCCTTGTGATTGAAGTTGGTAGATGGAAAATGTGTAGAAATCTATTGCATATATCATCATCACCCTCATCCTCATCATCGTTTAACGTCCACTTTCTATGCTGGTATGGGTTGGATGGTTTGACTGAGGGCTGGCAAGCTGGGAGGCTGCACCAGGTTCCAATCTGATCTAGCAAGGTTTCTTCAGCTGGATGCCTTTCCTAACGCCAACCAATCCGAGAGTGTAGTGGGTGCTTTTTTTGTGCCACCAGCATGGGCACCAGTCAGGCGGCACTGGCATTGACCACACTTCAATGGTGCTTTTTATGTGCCACTGGCAGAGGAGAATTCTTTGGGGTTTGAATAATTTACCTTCAGGAACATGGGTGTGTAATTCAACATCCTTAAAAAGCCCTTATTCAGGGATCTTTTGAATGGGTTCGGCTTCTCGAACTGAAGAAAATTCTGAGCCCCACCTGCAAAGTCATGCACTGTTAGTCTTGATATGAGATCACTGTGTTGCGCACATATGGTTGTGATGCATGTGCCTGGTATACCCTTATTAGACGGGTAGTCATGATGGGTACAATGGGCTTCGTATATTTTACCCCAGTGTCACTTTGATGGCATGCACTGCTCTCTCACCCAATAATAGCAACAATAGTAATGCCATGTAGTGGGATTGAACCCAAATAAAACTTGCCAAAAGCTTAATTTTTGTTCCCCGAGAAGGGTAAAAGATATAGTTGATCCCAGCCAGATCAAAAATTTTCTCTTGTGACTTAATGATTCTGCCAGTTAACATCTTAATTATTTCTAACAAGGTATAAGACCTCAGATATGGCAGAACGAGCTTAGTAAATTAAATCAAACCCCTAACATTTGACCGTTACTCTTTTACTCTTTTATTTGTTTCAGTCATTTGACTGCAGCCATGCTGGAGCATTGCCTTTAGTCGAACAAATCAACTCCAAGACTTATTCTTTGTAAGCCTAGTACTTATTCTATTGGACTTTGTTATGGCAATGTATGCACACCAACATCGGTTGTCAAACACAGACACACAAGCAAATACATACATATATATACATATATATCGTTAAAAAATATCGTCATAGGTATAAATATACCATAAACAATTATAGAAAAATGGAGGAGAAAAAGATGTTGAATCAAAATTAGATTTAATATAGGATTCAATACATGCATGCATTTCAAAGGACAATACAAAAATGTAAGAAAAAATTATAACCATAGTAATTATAATTAAATTTATGCATTGTCATTTTCATCAGTGTGAGGAATTTTTGTAAGAACATCAAAAAAGGTTTAATAAAATAAGGTAAATTAAAATAAGATACAATAAGGGAGAATACAAATGGGGTAATAGGGAAAAATCGATATTTACAAGCAAGTTATAAAAGGGGAAAAATAACAGTAATAATATTAGTAAGGGAGACGAAGGAGAAAAAAATTTATATATATATATATATATATATATATATATATATATATATATATATATATATATATATATATATATATACTTTATTTAAAAGCAGCAGAAATATAACAAAAAAACCGTTACTCTGAGTTTCACGTTCCCGTTCATCGGACAGTTAAACTTTTAAATAAAGCATATTACTCTACCTCTGGTATTTGAGTACTCTTTTTCCACCTTGTTGCACATTTCATGTGCTTACTCCGGTATATATATATATATATATATATATATATATATATATATATATATATATAATTGTTCATAGAAAACCATGTTCACTTCATAAATTGAATTTTTTCTTTCTCCCTCTGTTCTCTCTTCCTCTCCTATTCTTTCCCCTCTATCTAATTGTTTGATTTTTGTTTGTTCTCAAATATATTCCCTGAAGACGTGTAAGGCAACTTATATGTTTGACTTAAATTTGACAGTCAAATATAGCCTTATACAGAAATGTTGACATAGGAATAAATTACAATAATAATGGATATTAGCGCCAAATCTCTCTCTTAAATTTAAATTTAAAATTCTGTGTGTGTATATATATATATATATATATATATATATATATATATATATATATATATATATATATATATATATATATATGATCGGCTTCTTTCTACCAAATCCACTCAGAAGGCTTTGATCAGCCTGTGGCTACAGTTGAAGACACTTGCCCAAGGTGGCACACAGTAGGACTGAACCTGGAGGCATGTGGTTGGAATGCAAGCTACTTACCACATAGCCACTTCAACAACTTTGCAAAGATTAAAAGTATGTTTGATTTCAGCTGGATTTGAACTTAGAATGTAATGGTATGCGACTGATATTGCAAAGTGGTTTTCCTAACATATTAATTATTCTGCCAATACATCCACTGTAATTGTTACTAATTGACTAATGGAATGAGAAGACCTGGTCCAGCTGTTTGGATGCAGACAATTGGACATAGCTGACTGGATGCTCAACCTGTTTTGGCAACAGGATGTTTTGGCTCAGGAGACATACACACATACACACACACACAAGCAGACTCGCACACAAGCACACATATATAAGCATATGTGTGCAGCAATATACACATTCAAACAGAAAGAGAGAGAGAGAGAGACAGAGAGAGTGAAGGAAAAGGAGAAAGAGAATTCAATTTATGAACTGAATAGGGTTGACACTTACCCTCTCTCCATATTCACTTAAAGGAAAAATATGCTTCAAATGCATAAGCACAGAGAAGGAGAGTAAAGGAGGGAGGGAAAGAGAGGGAGAGGAAGGAGA
>NC_142930.1:118739890-118812390 GCF_046866305.1 Octopus bimaculoides | reverse complement strand
TTTTTATTCTAACTCATGTCCCCTGTCCGGAAATCTTTTGTCACACATCTGTGACCGCCACAGTGACACTTTCTGCCTTCGTGTGCTCTCTTGCTCTGCCTATTCCATTCTGTTCTTCTATGATGTGTATCCTTATATGTATATGCATCTGTGTGTGTATGTGCATGTTCATGTGTGTGTGTATGTGCATGTTCATGTGTGTGTGTGTGTCTGTATCATTGGTTTTTAGTAGCACTATGACCCTCCCCTCAGCCCTGCCCTCATCTTATTGCAGCTGCTGCCCTAGGACCCGACTTTTTGTACCATTCTTGTAACTCACTATGTTTGTGTGTTCACCCACGCTGCTGCTATCATCGTAGTTGTTGCCGTTGTTGTTGTCATTGATCTTACTGCTGTTGCTGTTGTTATTGTTAGTTATGTTGTTGATATTGCTGTGGCCGTCTGTGAAGCTACTGTATGTGTGTTTGCGTGTGTGTGTGTGTGTGTATGGGTTCATTCCGAACAGATAGGTCAACGCGTAATTTTTTAAATGTCTAACTTTTCCCTGATGATATTTTGCTCTTAACTTATAAATGCAAATTTGATGAACAAATTTGTAATTTATTCAATGAGTATAAATGGAAACAGCTGTAGGAAGAAATGATTATCAATTTATTAATAAATAGTTATTAACCACTAACTCTCCATTTTCTTCTCTTAATAAAATACAGATCATATACATTACACACACACACACACACACACACACACACACACACACACACACACACACACACACGCACACACACACACACACACACACACACACACACACACAAGGAGGCGAGCTGGCAGAAACGTTAGCACACCAACGAAAATGCTTAGCAGTATTTCGTCTGCCACTATGTCCTGACTTGAAATTCTGCCGACGTCGACTTTGCCTTTCATCCTTTGGGGGCGATTAAATAAGTACCAGTTATGCACTGGGGTCGATATAATCGACTTAATCCGTTTGTCTGTCCTTGTTTGTCCCCTCTGTGTGCAGCCCCTTGTGGGCAGTAAAGAAATTACACACATATATATGCACACATTATGTATGTATGCATGCATGTATGTATGTATCTATGTATTCAAGTCAATGTGCGATCCTCCGAATGGTTGCTCAACCTGCTAGTATAAGTAGTTAACTCTCTCTCAAGTTGAGTTCCACCATCTTAGCAATGACACATCGAATTAGGTTTATGGCGTCTAAAGGAAAATAATGTAAAAGAGTTATTGAGTAGCCTAAAGCTAAGCAAGAAAAAAAAACAATAATGAGATCACAGAAGTCACTTGTACTATTGAATGATTGCTTCTGTAGAAAAACACTGGCAGTTTTCTGTGTAACCATGTGTGCCATTGTCTCAAACTGCATTGAAAATTCCAGAAGAAACACTATCTCCAGGCAGTTTTATCCTATTTATGCATTACACGCACAGAGACATACATACATACATACATACATACATACATACATACATACATGTATACATACATACACATGTGTGTGCATCATCATCATCGTTTGATATGTGTATATATATATATATATATATATATATATATATATATATATATATATATATTTACACACACACATACACATACACACACACGCACACACACACATATATATATATATACAGGGTGATTCAAAAGTTTCTTTACATAGGAAAAATTTATTTGTTTACAAGAGACAGTTTATAAGACCCCCTAGGTCCCCTAATCTGACCCCTCTTGATTTCTATCTTTGGAGTCATTTGAAAGGTATGGTGTATCGCAGAAAGATAAAAGACATAAATCATTTAAAGGAAAGCATCACCAAATCATTTGCATACGTATCAACAGATATGGTATTATGAGTTCACGATCAGTTGGGTAAATGTATTGCAATGTGTATTCAAAACAATGGGAACCACACAGAGCCTGTTAAATAAAAAAAAAAGAAACTGTCCTTATAAACTGTTTCTTATAAAAAGATAAATTGTTCCTATGTATGGCAACTTTGAATCACCCTGTGTGTATATATATATATATATATATATATATATATATATATATATATATATATATATATATACGCACATAAATGTGCAACAAGGTGGAGAAAAGAGTACTCAAATACCAGAGGTAGAGTAATATGCTTTATTTAAAAGCAGCAGAAATATAACAAAAGACTGTTACTTGGAGTTTCACGTTCCCGGTCACCAGACAGTTTTTCTAACAAAACTGTCCAATAAACAGGAACATGAAACTCCGAGTAACAGTCTTTTGTTATATTTCTGCTGCTTTTTATATATATATATATATATATATATATATATATATATATATATATATATATATATATATATATATATATATATATATATATATATATATATATATATATATATATATATATATATATATATATATATATATATATACATATATATATATATATATATATATATATATATATATATATATATATGTATATATAGGCGCAGGAGTGGCTGTGTGGTAAGTAGCTTGCTTACCAACCACATGGTTCCAGGTTCAGTCCCACTGAGTGGCACCTTGGGCAAGCGTCTTCTACTATAACCTCGGGTTGACCAAAGCCTTGTGAGTGGATTTGGGAGACGGAAACTGTAAGAAGCTCGTCGTTTATATATCTATATGTATACATGTGTGTGTTTGTGTGCCTGTGTTTGTACCCCCCAACATCGCTTGACAACCGATGCTAGTGTGTTTACGTCCCGTGGTTTGACAAAAGAGACTGATAAAGTAAGTACACGGCTTACAAAAAATAAGTCTTGGGGTTGATTTCCTCGAATAAATGCGGTGCTCCAGTATGGCCACAGTCAAATGACTGAAATAAGTAAAAGAGTAAAGAGTATATATATAAATATATATATACATCACTAGCCACTACACATTCCTTATTTTCTCTCCTTGTTTCTTTTTGTGTTCCTTTCTGTGGAAGAGCGAAGGCTTCTTCACTTCCTGGGCGTTATACTAATACATCTGTTTGTTGTCTACACCACCTGTCTTCGTATTTTTGTTTTTTTTGTGAATTCTCCCTATATATATCATCATCATCATTATCGTTTAACGTCCACTTTCCATACTAGCATGGGTTGGACGATTTGACTGAGGACTGGCAAACCAGATGGCTGCACCAGGCTCCAATCTGATCTGGTAGAAATTCTACAGCTGGATGCCCTTCTTAACGCCAATCTCTCCAAGAGTGTAGTGAATGCTTTTACGTGCTACCGGCATGAAGGCCAGTCAGGTGGTACTGGCAATGGCCACGCTTAAATGGTGTTAAAGGCATCAGAACTCTCTGAATTCCAAAGAGGTCGCATTGTGGGTCATTCTGAAGGTGTACATAGCATAAAATCATAGAAAACCTTGGGAACTCCTTGTCACATGGCTAGAATGACCTAAAATTTGTCAGACAAGAATGGCATTAAAAAGCTTCCATGGCCAAACCAGTTAATAGATATATATATGATTCCTATTGAACACCTCTGGGATGGGACATAATGGACAGGACACTTCAGGAAAGGAACAAGAAAGTATCTTCAAAGCCAGATCTTTTGAGATTACTGCATGAAACTTGGCTAGAAATTCTGCAAAAGAATATTTGTCATCTGATCAGTAACATGTCTAATAGTACTATTGGCCTTGAAAAATGCAAAGGGCATGTCTACTAAATATTAAATATTCACATTATAACAATTAATAAATAATTTGAATGTATAATTTCAGATTTAATTAAATTTTTATGATTATAAGACACTCTATTTATTTCTGTCATGTGTGTGTGTGTGTGTGTGTGTGTGTGTGTGTATACATGCATACATATATATATAATATATATATATATATATATATATATATATATATATTTATATATATATATATATATATATATATATATATATATATATATATATATATATATATATATATATATATATATATATATATATATATATATATATTTAGAGAGAGAGAGAGAGAGAGAGAGAGAGAAATATATATATATATATCAAAAGAATCAAAGGTCCTTCCTGTGCTATAGGTGCATGAGGCCAATTTCCCCATTTCTTTGGTGTATACTGCCCCGGGTGAGAAATTAGCCCATCACAGAATTACTCACTTTTGTCAGCTGAGTGATACGGAGTAATGTGAATTGAAGTGTTTTGCTCAAGATTACAATGAACCGCTTTGTCCAGTAATCAAAACTGCAACCTTATAGTCATGATTGCAGCACCCGAACCACTGAGCCACATGTTCCTCATACACACACCTGCACATGCACGCACACACACACACACACACACACACACATACACACACACACACACACACACACACACACACACACACACACACACACACATACATATAAAATACTTAGATATTTAGAATCTTAAGATAATTTTCAAACAGAAATGACCCAGGCTATGACTAACTTATATATTGAATATTATGGTTGTGTGTATGTGTGTTTGTGTGTGTGTGTACATATATATATATATATATATATATATATATATATATATACCCCAACTTGAGTGAAATACAGGATGATGTCTCCCACTTTTGTAGAAAATTATGCCTCACAAAGGAATTTTCTGACAAAGAAATCAATAACGACGAATCAATGGTTCGTAACAAGAGCAATTATAATCCCATAAAAGGTAAAAACAAAACATTGGACAAATTTTGTGAGTACATTTCGAACTTTCCTTATAATGAACTTCCACAACCTAAACCCAAACCCAATACCAGTAAAAACGAATGGAAAATCATCCATGAGTTACGAAAGAATCATGACATCACAATCAAAGAAGCAGATAAGGGTAGCACTGTCGTCATTATGGATACAGAGCAATACAAAAACTCTGTATCTCAACTCTTACAAGACACTACATACTATGAAAGAGTAGTCCACTACCAACAAACAAGAACAATGGCCAAATTAAACACACTCATTTGCCAACATCGAAACAACTTAACAACAAAGGAATGCGACTACCTAACAAACTTTAATTGTAAAACAAGCAACCTCTATGGACTTCCAAAAATCCACAAGAGCAAAACTATTTCTGAAGCTTGCAAAAAGTCCACTTCCACCTGCATCACTGTACCACATCCCACTGATCTCAAACTAAGACCAATTATGGCAGGCCCAAACTGTGAAACACACAGATTAAGCAACTTTATCGATATCCTCCTGAAACCAATACTTCACCACATACCAAGTATTGTTAGAGACGACCTGAACCTACTAAATCATCTACCCAAACATACCGATAAAGACATTTTCATTGTTTCCTTTGATGTAATAAATCTTTACACTACGATTGCACATCAATATGGACTGGAAGCCATTAAATTCTGGCTAGAAAAATACCCCAATGAGATCCCAGAAAGAATAAAAAAAGAATTCATCATCTAGGGCCTTAAGTTTATCCTTCAAAACAATGTTTTGAATTTTAATAACACCTACAGACAGGTATCAGGGACTGCAATGGGGACTAAAGTTGCCCCTACATATGTAAACCTGGTGATGGCCTACTTAGAATCGCAGATCTACGACAAATCCAAAACTAGATATGGCCTGTCTTTCCACAAATACCTGTTGAAGAATTGGAAACGTTACTTGGATGATTGCCTCATCCAATGGTCCCACACACTCGACCAACTCTTTGACTTCAAAACCCTAATTAACAGTGTCAACAACCATATCCAATTTACAATGGAATACAGTCAAGACCAACTTCCTTTTCTTGACATTCTCATTATAAAAATAGGTACCAGCATTGAGACTGATATTCATTACAAACCGACTGATTCCAAGCAATACCTTCTGTTCACCTCCAATCACCCAAAACATACAAAGACAAACATTCCCTTCAACCTTGCGAGAAGAATTTGCACAATTGTCTCTAATTATAGAACTCGAAATAAAAGACTCGAAGAACTAAAGTCAATTCTCCTCGAAAGACATTACCCAGCATCATTAGTTGACAATGGAATAGAACGGGCCAAGACAATTGCTACCCATGACCTGCGAAAACCGAAACACATACACGGCACGTTAAACAGTCTCCCATATCTCTCAACACACAATCCTAGAAATGCAGAAGCTTACACAATAATATACAAAAACATCCCACTACTGAATCAAGACCCACGTCTAAAAAGAGTACTCGCAACCCATAAAATAATAAAAAGCAAAAGACAACCCAAATCCCTAAAAAACCTACTCACGAATGCAAAATTGCCCAACACAAGCCCACCACCTACCGTCAAAAAATGTGGTCGTTCCAACTGCAGGACTTGCATCCACCTCATGGAAGGAACAACATACAGATTCCAGTCGGGACACACTTTTGTCATAAAAAATAACTTCACCTGCGCATCAAAAAATTTACTTTATGCCATAAGGTGTGAAGGGTCCCACAAAGAATACATAGGGCAAACGAGCCTTACTCTCAGAGAAAGGATGACAGTCCACCGCCAACAATTGAGGGATCCCACCACAAGACAGATACCACTCAGTGTGCACTTAGATCTCTGTGCACAAAACAAGTCCCCCAAATTCCTAGTTTTCCCATTATACCAATGCTCAGACAACACCACTGACCAAACACGAATAAATAGGGAAAATAATCTTATTCAAAAATACAGACCACAGCTCAACATACTCTAACATAAGCCCCCTCCCCAGGTGCACGTCCAAAACAAAGACACACAGATACTCAAAATCACACACACACCAATACAATGCAAACCTCCGACACGAACACACTTACACACATATATACACACACAGACAATCACAATATCTCCACACTAGAGCACAAACCCACATACATTTCAAGAAAAAAACACATGCATATATACACTTACAATACAATTGTAGCGACCACAACCAACACCCATACACACATATGTAAACAGGTACATGCACACACCTACACACCACTCCGGCAACCACAAATCATATTCACACACGCATATTTGCATACATATGTACACACACATACAAACACCATACGCCTGTTCCCCAGTAAAAATGTCACACACACACTCAAAAGAAAAACACACACAATACAATCCCAACAATCGCAACAAACACTCACAAGCACACATGCACAGAAGCATGCACACACAATGACACACCTCCCCGACAAATACAAGCCACATAGACGCACTCACACAAACACACCCACACGTATACACACACATACTGCACTAACAATACAAACAAAACTAATCACTCACAATGACAGCGCACACACACATGTACACATATACACCAGGAAACTACACAAACCATACACACATACACACACATACAAACGCATACCCAGTACCAACATACACGGAACACACATGCACACACATACACATCACCTGGATAAACTCAACGTACAAGGACACCTAATAAATACAACACACACATACATGCTCACACACACATGCACCCTCATGCACACACATACAGTTGCTCTCTCACACACACACGCAGCACAATGACAATTCAAACACAAACATACTTAGAGACACACACAAACTCACGTACACACACATAACACCTCCACCAACACACAACACAAATAGACATACGTACACATACAGACATACACATACATATGAACCATCAGACACACATACGGTTGCTTACACACACACACACACACACACACACCACAAGGGTATTTAAAACAACACACTCACTCAGACAGAGAGAGAGACACACACACTCACGTACACACACACTCCCACACTCACGAAAAACACTCCCACGCACACACACAGATGCACACATACATACACACACAGACGCACACATATGTACACACCCTCACACATACATACGGTTGCTCTCTCTCACACACACACACCACAAGGACGATTAAAACAACACATAGATATACGCACACTCTCACGTACACACACCTAACATCCCCACCGACACAAAAAACACACAAACACACATACACACACACTCACAAACGCACTCACGCACACACACAAACAAACACATATACACATAAACACACATCCGCACACACAACACCCTAACAAATATTAATCACACACATACACACTCACACAAACGTGCACACACATACACACATCATCCTACCATAGATAAAACACACACATACTCATATACACATGCCACACACGCACGCACGCATACAGACATAGACATACCCATACATATGAACCATCACACACATACGTTTACTTACACACACACACACACACACACACCACAAGGATATTTAAAACAACACACCCACTCAGACAGAGAGACACACACACACACTCCCACACTCACACAAGACACTCCCACGCACACACACAGATGCACACATACATATACACACATACGCACACATACGTACACACCCTCACACATAGATACGGTTGCTCTCACGCACACACACACCACAAGGACGATCAAAACAACACATACATACTCAGACAAAGAGATATACGCACACTCTCACGTACACACACCTAACATCCCCACCGACACAAAAAACACTCAAACACACACATATACACATTCCACAATAAACTCTGGGACCAATAAAAACGGCACACACACACACACACACACACACACACACACACACGGACACAAACACACATATATACACACAGACATAGAGATGTGCACAAAACCAGTCCCAAAAAACAGTGAACCATGACAGACTGTCACAGACCAACCAAAAATAAAATTAACAAATCCTTTTTACCTCTTCTTCCCTCCCACCCCAGCTAGCCAGTCATACTGTCTCTTAAGACAGTAAAACATTCCCTCAATATACACAAGAGAAAAAAGCCAGGTCAGTTCCTCCTCAACTTTATTCGATTGTCAAAGAATATGTATATGTATTTTTCTATATGTGTATTTTCATACACTGTTTTTAACATTTTCATTTTAATATCAGAGAATGTGTGATAATCAGTATATAACAATACAAAGTTCATACAAAGCTTTATACTTTAAATATATTTTATCATCAAAGAATGTATATATGCATTTTAATACTGTTTTTTAACATTTTTTATTATTCTCAAAGACTTTTGATAATCTTTTTCTAAAGAAGTGAAACCGGTTAAGTAAATAAATATCTTTAAAATAAGTGAATTTTCAAACCTTCTTTCATATATATATATATATATACAAGGTGTCCACAAAGTCTGGGTACATGGGGATTAACACATACTTTAAGAAATTATTATTTCTTATATTTAATTGTTTATGTTATGATTTTATTTACTCCATGTACCCAGACCTTGTGGATACCCTGTATATATACATACAAATATGGATATATATATATATATATATATATATATATTTGTTTTGCAAGATTTTTTATGTGAAATCGTGTGTTGAAACAGATGTTGTTGTACTTGGGGATGGTCATATTGCCAGAAGGGCCCTAGACAAACTTAAGCTAAGAATTAAGGTTGTTGAAAGGCCAGGCAACCCTATCAAATCCCTTATCAGTAGAACATACCCTTTCAGTAGAACCCCCTGCACTGATAGGAACTGTATCGTATGTAGATTTAGCCCACAAACGAACTGCAAAACCAGAAATGTGGTCTATAGTATAAGATGTACAGAGGGACGATGCAGAAATAAGACAACGACATATGTAGGCGAAACAGCAAGGAGTATAGGGGAGCGGGCAAACGAACATTGGAGGGAACTTAAGGAAGGGAAGAACTCATCAGTTCTGTACCAGCACGCTGAGCAAGAACATAGAGGCTCAATCAACAACATAGAAATTAAAATCTTATCTACACATAGCAGTGATGCAGCACTTAGACAAATTACTGAAGCTACACACATAATAGAAGGGAAACCTAGCCTGAATAGGAAACTAGAATGGAACACTAACATACGCCACTAACAAACCACAGAATGTGACAACACGTTACCCATAAACCAATAATAGGAACAAAGTATAATACAATACATAGATAAACAAATGGAATTAAATACTACATACGTTAACAAAATTTAATTAAACACATTTAAAAAAAAAAAAAAAAAAAACACACACACACACATGAACATATAAATAAATAAAAACTAATACAAATGAACACGTATTAACAGAGAATATAGGTGATACAGACACTCCCCATACACACATGCACTTACAAAAGACACAGACACATTGAAGGACACGCATGCGTAGACACATACAATAGGAATACAAAATACAAAATGGCTGATAGTTAGCAAGGTGAGACACACATAAGAAAGAAGGAAACAAAGGACCACTGATGAGGTCACAGAAGTGTGACGAAAGAACTCTGGCCGAAATAAGATTAAGATTAAGATTAATGTAATATAAAGCTGAAAAAAAAAAAAAAAATTAACACCAAATATACAGTGCGTGTGTTTTTATTGGCTAAACTGGCAATATGACCATCCCCAAGTACAACAATATATATATATATATATATATATATATATATATATATATATATATATATATATATATATATATATATATATATATATATATCTATATATATATATATATATATATATATATATATATATATGTATATGTATATATATATATATGTATATATATATATGTATATATTATGTTTGTCTTTGTGTTTATTTATGGATTGTACATATTTGTGTGTGTGTGCATCTATCTATCTATCTATCTATCTATCTATCTATCTATCTATCTATCTATCTATTTATCTATCTATTTCTCCATCCATCTGTCTTTCAATCTCTCTCTCTCTCTCTCTCTCTCTCTCTCTCTCTCTGTATTGAAATCTATTTCGCTTTCTGTGTCTCTATCTATATACTATTTGGCAGCCTTTCATCTATCAGATTTAGTCACAAGGCATTAATTTATCTGAGACTAAAATATAAAACACATGACCAAGATCTCCCATGGTTGAATTGAATCTGAAACCCCAGGGTTGCCAAGCAAGCTTCTTTAAAGAGACCACATGCATGAGGCTATTTATGTAAACGTGCATGTATATACATGTTTTTATGTAATGTCTTTCCTCACATTAATATGGAACGATAGTGTCTCAATACACTCAACATACATATACATATGCTTACAGTTATGATTTCTCATGTGTCATACATGAAACCACAAGACCCGATATAGCTTCTGCTTTAATGCTAGATTTGTTGATGGGTGATTCAAATCTCAATCTCTCTAGCTTTGGACAATATGTTCCCTATAAAAATAATATGGCCATAAATTAAATCTGGAAGCACTTATAGTCCAAAATCTAATATTACAACTTTATCCAGAGACCTTGTTCACCTACGACTCTAATGTTATATAATCCATTTATATTGCATGTTCATATAAGCTGCTATGTTCCTTACTGGAAGCTATATTCTTAATAACTAGGAGATTTTCTGAAATTATTTACATTGAACACATAATTCATGCTTATAATAACTGTATATCCATTCGATGAAATCCGGGATTCATTTCCTAACACCATTATATTTTATAAATATGTCTTATAGCCTTTCTGGTGGATTGGCAGAATTTCTGTATTCATGGAGCTGTTAGATCTCTGCAAAAATTGTCATGTGATATTTAATTATGAAGGTGGCAAGCTGGTAAATGTGGGGGAGATGGCAAAGACCTCAAGCTTGCAGATCCATTAGCATGTCTTGCAACATGCTTAGCAGCATTTCTTCTGGTTATTTACATCGAGAGTTCGAATCTCACTCAGGTCAATTTTGCTCTTCATCCTTTGGGGGGGGGGGGTCGATAAAATAAATAGTAGTTGAGCACTGAGGTTGATGTAATAAACTTATCCTTTTTCTCCAAACTTGGATTTGTGCCAAAATTTGAAATCATCATCATCATCATCATCATCATCATTATTATTATTATTATTATTATTATTATGATTATTATTATTATTATTAATATTATCTGTGCCAGTGGCACGTAAATAACACCATTTGAGCGTGATCATTACCAGTGTCACCTTCCTGGTACTTGTGCCGGTGGCATGTGGAAAGACATTCAAGTGAGATCGTTGCCAGTGCCGCTGAACTGGCTCCTGTGCAGTCTTGGTAGATGGAAACTGAAAGAAGCCCATCGTATATATATATATATATGTGTATGTGTGTGTGTGTGTGTGTGTGTGTGTGTGTGTTTGTGTGTCTGTTTATTCCACCTCCCCAACATCGCTTGAGAGCCGATGCTGGTGCATATACTTCCTCGTGACTTAGCGGTTCAGCAAAAGAGACTTATAGAATAAGTACTAGGCTTACAAAGAATAAGTCCTAGGGTTGATTTGCCCGACTAAAGGTGGTGCTCCAGCATGGCCACAGTCAAATGACTGAAACAAATAAAAGAATATAAGAAAAAAATATCTTTTAAAATAATTAGACTTTTGAGAACGTTCTTTTTACTATTTAATAAAAGGTCTTATATGTCACTTTTTGATATTCTAGAAATAGCAGCAAAATCTTCCTCAATGGACATCCTACCAACTTGATAATGAAAGGACTCAGAATCATTAGATTATATAGCTCAGAAATACTATGCCTACAAAACAAAAGACTGGATGGCCATGGTTGGAATACCTCTGACTTCAGGTTTTCTCACTCAGAGTTGAACTGTAACAACAGCCAATTATTTTTCTCCACATTTTATCTTTGAGTATTTATCGAACTAATTTGGTAATTTTTTTTTTTGAATTTGCCAATTGAATGTTCACAGTTCTTAATAATACAATCACTAATCAAATCTCTCTATTTAAAAACTTTATTCAAATTAACCAAATGGTAGATCTTTGTAGCTAGTTTTCTTAGATTTATTGTAAAGCATTCTCACCATTTCATAGAGATCACACCTCTTTACATGTACTTATTGATGTTTTTCTCAAATGTTTGATATTCATGAAAATGCTTTGAGGATTTGCTTATAAATGGTTGATGTGAGACTGCTTAAAAAAGACAAATACTATAATAGAGATATATCAAAGAGAATTTTACAATGGTGGATCGCATTTTCAAAAGATCAGAAACTAACTCATGTCAAAGCTATATGTTTAAGAGTTTGTAAGTATAAACAACAGTGATTAGATATTCGTGTTCAAATCTAAGGGGTATTTGACTGCTATTTCTTGCAGGCTGAGTAACCAAGTAAAAGATTCTTTATTGAAAACACTGAACAATTGATATACATTGATGCCACTCTAACATTTTTCTCTTTTTCCATCACTCTCCTTCTCTCATGCCCTCTCTTTCTCTCCTTCCTTCTCTCCCCCTCCCCCTCTCTCTCTGACATTCTATTTGATTCCTCCTGAGATGAGTTTAGTTGATAAGTGATGGTACTAGATATCTGCTTCTTGAAGAGAGGCAGTGAGAGGAAGAGTCTAGATTACAAATGTAGATAGTTCTACATTAGTATCATTAGAATAACCCACAGTTGCTATTGTTCTCTCATTCTTGGTCAGCCTTGATCAAGCAAACATGTAGTCAAAGGTGTTCCATTTGTGATCATTCCATTATATATTTCAAACAGTTTATCAAAGACTACATTATCCAACATGTCTCTGATAAGACTGTAAAGTGTGATTTAAGGGTGATTTGGCTCTTAATTCTCTTACTGGAAGTGACCCCATAGTTTGTCCAACACATTTCATGCTAAATAATATGTAGCATATTAAAAAAGCACAATTATGATTTAAGTATTTTGTTTTTTAATCATACTTTTACTTTATTTTATCCCAACCTACCCAAGAATACTTCTGATCCTGTGATAAAAAATTCTCATTTTAAAGTATTGATATTTATATTAAACCATTTCCATGTGAAATCGTTGTCCATGCATGATTGAAACACCAACATAATAAGGATTTCTAAGGCTGCACAGTTAGGAAAAGGGTTCCTGAACTCAAATTTGTGACTGGCATTTTATCTTTAATCCTTCTGGATCAATCGAATAAAGTCAACCCTAGGCTTACATTCACCGAATTTCTTTAAAGTAAAGCTGTGTTCTGAATTCATGGAGCTGAAACTTGTTCAGTGTAAAAGGAACATTAAAATTGCTTTGATGTTACATACATCCGGTTTCTCATGAACACTCAAAACATCTCATAGCATAAGCATGAGGCCAAATGGGAAATTTATAGATAGATTTCACCCATCTCTATTATACTGTTGTTCATCACTTTAGATAGGCTAAAATTAAGACAATTTGGCACAACTATGTGGATGCCGATGAGTGAGCATGGTCAGCTGAATATTCAGCCTGTCTTGGTAACAGTATACAGTTTGGAACTGATGGCAAACACTCACAAACACAGAGATGCAGAAATATACACACACTGATAGAAAGAGTGATAGACAGACATCAGTGGCTGTGTGGTAAGTAGCTTGCTTACGAACCACATGGTTCTGGGTTCAGTCCCACTGCGTGGCACCTTAGGCAAGTATCTTCTACTATAGCCTCTAAGCATTTCGCCCAGCGTGCTAACGTTTCTGCCAGCTCACCACCTTAGCCAGACATAGTCTTAATTGAAAAAGAAAACAAACTATGCTGGATCATAGATATAGCATGCCCAGCTGAATGTTTTCTAACGTGCCACCAGCACAAGTACCAGTAAGGCAATGCTGGTAATGATCACGCTGAAATGGTGCTAATTACAGGCCACTGGCCAGACAGTTGCTCTAGCAATGATCACCTTTGGATGGTGTTCTTAGTTCTCCACTGGCACAGGTGCCAGTCATCGAATATGGTTCAATTACGATTTTGATTTCACTTGCCCCAACAGGTCTTCGCAAGCAGAGTTTAGTGTTCAATGAAGGAGAGGTTGGCATGGGTGCCAGTCATCGAATTTGGTTTGATTTCGATTTTACTTGCCTCAACAGGTCTTTGCAAGCAGAGTTTTGTGTCGAATGAAGTAAAGATACGAATAAGTGAGCTGGCTACACTCCTGGCAGAGGCCACGGATTATAGTCTCAGTTGGCTTGTCGAATCTTTTCTATTATAGGCACAAGGCCTGAAATTTGGAGGAGGGGGTAGTGGATTACATCAGCCCTAGTACCGAAAGGATGAAATTCAAAGTCGACGTTGGCGGAATTTGAACTAGAACGTAAAGACAGACGAAATACCGCTAAGCATTTCACCAGGTGTGCTAACGTTTCTGCCAACTCACTGCCTTGCCGTTTTGAATTATTCTTGCATTATCTTGTAAGTTTGATATTTCAATGATGTGATTGGCTATTTTTAGAATGACATTGCAGGGAAAGTGTAAGAAGCTGAATTCAACTTGTTTCAATATGAAATATGAAGCAATATTTGGGCTGGATTTTGGCCAGGGAGCAATCTTGAGCTGGTTACTTTCAAAGCACTAAGGGTTTACATTTATTGAAAATGCCAAGCAATTGCTCAAAAACATGGAGTTCATAAATACTTACATCTCTATAGTTGTGTAGTATAGCAACTTTAAAATACGATACGGTATTTGTAAATCTAATTTGTCTTGCGAAAAGAAACTCACAGTTGTTGAAGCTACTGAAAAATATTATGTATTTTATGATGTGGTTAACAAAACATGATTTGTTGTTTTTTTTAAAGATTGTATTCTAATACATCAACATATTCAACATTTTGGCATTACCGAAATCCGTAGGGTATTGGATTAGAGGATCTGTAATGTAGCGTATATAATTTATAGACATTTGCTATAAATCTCTAACTTTCACACTCTCCCATTATTTTTCTCTATCTCTATGTATGTGCATGTATGTATATGCAAATACCTAATGCATACATACATATATACATACATGCATACACACACACAAACATGCATATATATATATATATACATATATATATATATTAGGTATTTGTGTGTGTGTATACATGAATATGTATATGTATGGTTGCATGAATGTATTTGTGTATTCTTGCAGTGTTTATGTACACACAAACACACACACACAGATATATATATATATATATATATATATATATATATATATATACATACATACATACACACACACGTACATACACATACATAGATATGTATATATATATTTATATATATATATATATATACATACATACACACGTATATATATATGTCTGTGTATGTATGTTTGAATATGTGTATGTATGTATTGGGTGCATCTATGAATGTGTAAGTATGAATATGCATACATATGTATCTGTGTATGTATATGTATGCAGTAATATGTACAAGCATGTATTTGCATGTGTGCATACATGTATATGTATCTGAACACCTCAAGAGTTGTCTGTTGCATATTTATTGTTATTAATTCTTATCAGAATTATCCAAGATTTGTTTCTTTTCCTTCCAAAGTTTAGTTCTCGGAAAGTTGAGCTATAATAACCAACAACAATGATAATATAATAAAATAGATCCCCTCTCCCGCCACCAAAGAAAAAAAAAACTGCCATCGAAAATGAAAATATTTGCTTAGAGAATAATATTTATACGTGAAACCTGTTGAATGTAAATCATTTAAAAAAATGACACTGAAATGTTGGCAAGCGGTGTTCAATTGATTGATAAAGGATTGATAAATTTTGAATAACAAGAGGGAACAACATGATTTTTCAACTCTATGCACATGTGTGCTCACACGCTCTTTTAGCCAAGCATATGCATAAGACAGACAGACAGACACACACACACTCACACACATTAATTTATACACAAATAAACTCATACATATAAATGCATCACTTACACATAAATAGGCAGACATACATCTATGCATGTGTACACACATACATAAAGATATGTAGACAGACACACACACTCACATACACACACACACACAATCATTTATACACAAATAAGCTCACACATATAAATGCTTGATTTACATAGAAATATGCAGACATATAAGCATGCATGTGTACACACATACATAAAGATATGCAGACAGACACACACATACACATGCACACATGTATACACATGTGCATAACACATAATACATAGCACCTACATATATGCACACACATTAGTCAGGCAGACACAATGCACGTAGTGTACACACACACATAAACACATGCATGCATAAACACATGCACTTACATAAATTGACACACATACGCACACATGAGCAAATGCACACACACATGCACACACACATACACATAGACAAACACAGACAGTACACATGCACATAAACACAAACATGGAGATAAAAACAGAGATATACATAAAAATGTGCACATAGGCATATACATATATGCACTCATAGACACACACATAATAAACATGTGCACACATACAGACACATACACATGCACACACACTCAAACACATGGAAACATACACAGACACACACACACATAAATATGACATGCCCATGTTCACACACCACACACACAAACATGGAAAACCATACAGACATACAGACACACACACAGACATATACATGTGTTCCCACAAACATAAATACGACATGCACATGTGCACACACACACACACACATATGCACGTGCTCCCTCAGACATAAATATGACATGGACAGCTGCACATAGACACACACACACACAAAGATATGGAAACACATGCACAGACATACACACACATATACACACGTGTTCCCACAAACATAAATATAACATACACATGTGCACACACATACACTCACACACGCACACACACATATGGAAACACATAGACACAGACACATACACACACACATATACACACGTGCTCCCACAAACACACACACATAGACACACAAAGATATGGAAAAACATACACAGACATACACACACATATACACAGGTGCTCCGACATACATAAATATGACATGCACGTGTGTACACACACACACACGCAAACATATTGAAACACATACACAGACACACACACACACACACACACACACATATACACACACCCTGACATTTAACTCATGACATCACCATTAGACCAGTGATGGCACTTCAATGCCAAAGACAAAACTACAGGAAAAAAAAGGTGTTTTGAATTCCTTCACTTTGCCTTTTTCTATCTAGATGATTGCATTTTCTATATAATTATTATTTTCTTTTTCCTATAGCATGAATAACAAATAGATTTTATTCTTCAAGCGTTAAGATAAAAATATCCTTCAAGCTTGGCTGAATACAGACTGTTTTTCAAATCCATTCTCACATACACACAGACAGACACTTTTTTTTGTCTGTTTATGCAATTTCCATGTGACAACTCTCCTTACAATATACTGGTCTCATCGTAAAAATAACATACATAAATTTGCTTCCACTAATATTTAAATGTCCTTTATGGATACGTCTTTCACCATGATAACCATATTTTCTTGACTTTGTTCTAAAATATTTTATTATATTTTTTATATATTATTTCTATTTTTGTAATGCCTTCTCCTTCTCCTTCTCCCCCTCTCTCACTATGTCTGTCTCTCTGTCTTGTTTATTTATAACTATCTGTTATTATCTCTTCGTTTGCGGAATAACATTTTCAGAAACCATTTCCAGGTATTTACACACGTACTTAAAAGTTTTTAATAAATCACTTTACATATTTATTCCAGCACAATTAATATCTTATCCCCTAATACGATTTATTTGTTGTTTTGCATGTTGTTGTTGTTGTTGTATTTTTTCTTTTTTCTTTTTGTTTGAATCTCTGTTAAAATGTGAAGAATGTTACTGTAAATAATATACCTTATTGGTTGCACAATATAATCATTGTGACAGATTCTAGTACAAATTATTATTCTTTTATTTGTTTCAGTGTTTTGACTGTGGCCAGGCTGGAGCACTGCCTTTAGTCGAGCAAATCGACCCCAGGACATTTTCTCTGTAAGCCTAGTACTCATTCTATCGGCTTTTTTTGCTGAACTGCTAAATTACAGGGACGTAAATACACAAACATAGGTTGTCAAGCAATGGTGGGGTGACACACAGACACACAAACTATGCATATGTATATATATATATATATAGCTTACTTACCAACCACTTGACATCACGTTCAATCATACTGCGTGGCACCGTGGGCAAGTGTCTTCTACTATAGCCTCGGGCTGACCAAAGCCTTGTGAGTAGATTTGGTAGATGGAAACTGAAAGAAGCCTGTCATACACACACACACACACACACACACACACACACACACACACACATATATATATATATATATATATACATATATATATACATATATATATATATATATATATATATATATATATATATATATATATATATGTGTGTGTGTGTGTGTGTGTGTGATTTACATATATATATATATATATATATATATATATATATATATGTATATGTTTGTGTGTCTGTGTTTGTCCCCCAACATTGCTTGACAACCGATGCATACATACATACATTGAACTAAATAAAATGTAAGCACAACAGACCTGATATAATGAATTGGGATAGAGAAGAGAAACTGTGCACAGTTGTGGAAATTAACTGCTCAGCAGATGTTAGCGTAAAGCTGAAGACCGGTGGAAAAGAGAACACCTATGCTGAACTATTGAGAAATCTGCTGATACTCTATCCAGATTACAAGTTCAGGTTTATACCTGTAATTATTGGAGCCCTAGGATATGTATCACACTGCCTAAATACCAATCTAGGCTTCTCAAAACCAGAAAGGAGCAAGCTAATTCGAAGACCACAGATCCAATCTATTATTGGAACTGTAAAAATCTGTAAAGCTTTCCAGAAGTCTATCATTCAAATATATATGAGCATGTCTAGATATGTAACTATATGTATGAGAATACATACATAAAACATACAAAACTGCACATGCATACATACAAACATACAAACATACAAACAAACAAACAAACAAACAAAAATACCCTGTTGTTGATGTTGAAATTCTAATGAAGGAGGTTTCGATCTAAGGACAGAGAAAAAGAGAAAGGGCAGGAGAGGGCAAGAGAGAGACTGACAGATAGACAGACAAACAGACACAGCAAGAGAGAGAAAGAGAGAGAGAGAGAGAGAGAGAGAGAGAGAGAGAGAGTGAGACGAAGAGAGAGAGAGAGAGAGAGAGAGAGAGAGACGAAGAGAGGGAGAGGAAAGGAAGATTACAGCATAATGACAAAACAGAAAAATCATGAGTGTTCAATTGTTCAAAGAGTGTGCATGTATTCGTGTGAGTGTGTGTGTATATACACAATCACACACATACACACACACACACACACACACACACACAGATATAAATATATGTGTGTGTTTGTTTTTGTGTGTCTACAACAATGAATTCAGATAAATATGCTCAAAATTATGTAATAAACATTAAATAAAAATATTAATAAATATTAAATACAAACATTTCCTTTTGTTGTTTGGTAGATTTTCTAAAGTTGTCAAATTATAATAAAACTTATTTACTCTGCTCTTGTTTTCCACTGAACAAAACAAGAGTAAACAAGTTTTAATTGTATTTTTATCAACTTTAGAAAAACTTACTAAACTACAAAAGAAATTAAAAAAAAAAAATTTAATAGCTGTTATTTATTAAATAAATCTAAGCATATTTATCTGAAATTGTAGTAATTAAGACATTAAATAAATTTGGGATAGAATTTGAAAGTATTTGCGTTACATAAACTTGTGAAAATAATATATAAAGCATTCATCATTTTTCCTGTTGTGAGAATATTTAGAATTGGGGTAGAATGGAATGGAAATTGGTAATGTTTATGTGCAGGCATGGCTGTGTGATTAAGAAGACTGCTTGGTAACCATGTTGGTTTTAGGTTCAATCCTGCTTCACAGCACCTTGGTCTCATTACTTTTGCTAAAGTGCTGGGCCAACTAATTCTTTGTGAGCGAATTTAATGAACTGAAACTGCGTGGAAGCCCATTGTGTGTATGTACATATAAATAAATAAATAAATGAATATATATATATATATATATATATATATATATATATATATATATATGCGAGTAAAAATAAATACAAAAAAGGTGGGTTTTTCTGTATGATTGTGTATAGAGGAATATATTATTTTGCTTAAAAGAGTTCCAACACTGTCTGTTTTTTGTTTTATTTATATTCCTGCAGAACTAATGTGGGGTATAGAATATGGAATATACAATATATAATATGATATACAATATACAATATAAAATAAAATAAAATAAAAATGGATGGCACCATGAAAGAAAGTATTGAATGTAGATGAAATAATGAGTGTTCAATATAAAGGATCAAATATATAAATATATAAATATAAATATATATATATATATATATATATATATATATGTATGTGTATATATATATATATATGTATGTATATATATATATATATATATATATGTATGTGTATATATATATATATATATATATATATATATATATGTATATATATAAATATATATATGTATATATATATATATATATATATATATATATATATATATATATATATATATATATATATATATATATATGTACATGTATATATATATATATATATATATATATATATATATATATATATATATATATATATATATATATATATATATATATATATATATACATATACCTATATATATATATATATATATATATATATATATATATATATATATATATATATATATATATATATATATATATATATATATATAGTCAATCCAAACATGAACAAGAAAGAAAAAAACACAAAAATACAACAACGGGAGGACGTGGAATAAATACAGTCTTATTGGACGCTCAGGAAAGGAAAGAGAAGAAAGAGGATTTCACGTTTCGAGCGGAGCTCTTCAGCAGAAATATAGAAAAAAGTTCAAAGAAGGGAAGACGGAGACAGAAAAACGCCAATGATACACACGCGGTCATATATGTAGAAGGCTGAAAAGGAACACACGGGTTGATATGTATAAGGAAAAAAAGTCAAGGTAGAAAATACTAAAATAATTTTATCTTAAAGAACATTTCAGTACCGGTTTCAGTCACTGAGACTTTCCCAACTGTAAGTATGGAAAACAATTAAATTAAGGAAAAATTAAATGAAAAGTTTTTTAAATGAATATTTGCATAATATTCAAATACAAGGGGCATTTTCCTTGTTTCTGCCTGTCTCTCTTGTTTACTCTTGTGGGTTCAGACAAAATAAGATAACAAAGCCAAGGCTGAGTGGTTAAAGCAGTATTTCTCAACCTTTTTTCGCTTGCATAACCCTTAAAATAAATTACATGTTTCAAAGAACCCTTGCAAAAAACAACAAAAAAACTATATACTATAATTTTCTCATTTTTTTTTACATCATAGTTCACAGAACGTAAAAACGGATGAAATACCGCTACGCATTTCGCCTGGCATGCTAACATTTCTGCCAGCTCTCCACATTGGCTTATATCATTATTATCTGATTCATGAGGCGGTGAGCTGGCATAACTGTTAGCACACCAGGTGAAATGCTTTGTGGAATTTTGTTTGTCTTTATATTGAGTTCAAATTCCACTGAGGTCAACTTTACCTTTCATCCTTTCAGGGTCCATGAATTAATTACCATTGAAACACTGGAGTATATGTAATCGACTAGTCCCTCCAGCCAAATTTCAGGCCTTGTGCCTTTAGTAGAAAGGGTTATTAATACTGTCATGGGTTGTTTTATTCTTTTATGCAGCTTTAATACATAATTTTCTTCAAGCATTACTTAACATACAAACGAAAATATCTGTTTGGTAATAAAAGCAGAGCAAAAAAGAAAAGAACATGCATGGTCAAAATTTTACTATAGTTACAAAGAAGGAAAATAGCAAATTTAAAGTAATGGCAGCCATATTTGAAACCGTTTTTTTTTTCTGATATTGTAAATTTATTATTATTCAATTGTTGAAATGTCTCCTTTATTGTTTTTATTGTTTCCAATTAAAAAAAAATTGTTTTCAACATTATTCATAATTAAATTGCTAACAATTAAAGACTTCTATAGAAATAAAAAAATAAAAAGAAATAAAATTAAAAAAATAATATCACAATTTGGTGACGTATGAATTACATTTGATTGCATAAGATCAACATTTAGCATCTGCTTTCCATCATTTTTTTACAAATTTCTACATAAATATGTATCGAAACAATTTTTTTTTGTCTGAAAGTTCCTGTAAATACTAACGTCTAAACACTTGTATTTTTTTCCAACTGTTAAGACTTCTAATAGTGGAGAAATTGTTCTACTTAATGATCCACTTATGTAATCTTCAGTGAACAACTTTGCTCTGGTTAGTTGCCATTTAAAGCTAATTTTCAGCTGTCATTTGCTAAGTTAATTTTTTATTATTTCTTTTCATGAAACCATAGAAATATTTTCGACTTGCTTCTTCAATTTTAATGGTTAATTTTACTACAAATTACATCGTATACAAAAACATATAACTCAGCAGATCGTTTGATGCATGAATTTGTTGACAGTGTATTGGCAATCATTAAAGTTATCTGATAGATTTCTTTACGAATATTTAATGTACTGCTTTGGTTTCTGAGCTGAAGCTCCTTGAGGTAGTCCAGAACGAGAACATGTATGGTTTAGCAGTCATCCTCCTCCTCAACTTCTTCCTTCTCCTCCTCCTCATCTTCTTCCTTCTCCTCCTCCTCATTACCATCAATATCATCATCACCAACACCACCACGGTCACCACCACCGTCGCAGCCACCACCACAGTTCTTGTCATCATCATCATAATTATCGTCATCGTTATCGTTGTCATCATCCTCATCATTTAACACCCGTCTTCCATGCTGGCATAGGTCAGACCATTTGGCAAGACCCAGTGAGCTGCAAGGCTGCACTGATCCATTATGTCAGCTTTGGTATTGGAGTAAAGATTGTTTGCCAACATAACATGGCAATCCTGGTTTAGGACGAATGTTACTGTAATTCAGCCTAAGAGACATCGTCTCCAGCTGGCTATACGACATGATCTGTGTCCTAATATTTTCGAACAAATACTGTTGCTGAATATCTCTCCTTGTGAGATTTACAAATAGTAATTTTCTAGTTTTGGTACAGTTCTATATTTAAGAGATGAGGAATTATGTACATTATTTACATTATTTACATTTGACGGGTATTTGTCCTCATCTTGTTTGTTGTTAACACAACGTTTTGGCTGAAATACCCTCCAACCTTCATCAGGTGTCTTGGGGAAATTTCGAACCTGGGTTCTCATTTCTAAGGTATTCTTTGATGTTGTTAGTATTATTATTATTATTATTATTATTTTTGTTCAGGTCACTGCTTGGAATCGAATTTGGAATCTTGGGGTTAGTAGCCCGCGCTCTTAACCACTACGCCATATGCCCGTTGTGTTAACAACAAACAAGATGAGGACAAATATCCGTCGAATGTAAATAATGTAAATAATGTTTCTAGCTTTGGTATTGTTTTATTGCTCGTACAGCTGGATGCTCTTCCTGTGTCACTGGCACTAGAGGGTTCCCAAGTTACTAGAAGAAACAAATACATGAAAAAAGGCAGTATCAGGTACTTTAAGCATCTGTTCTTGGAGATTGGTACGTTAAGCATCAGTCCTGATTCTTTTCAGATCTTTCTTGTAGCCAACTTTGAAATTATGTTCAGGTTTGTTGATGTCTTAACATGTTGCTTTGTTTTTGTAAGCATAAGGTATATTCATATGGTGTTGTTTGTTTCTCTGCCTAAAAATGCTTTTGATAGCTTGTTGTTTGAGAGCCTGGTTCATTATCAACAAATTTGGAAGCAGCGACATCCATTGCCTCCTCAAAAGAACGTACATTTATCTTGAACTATGCAAGTATAGAATAGTACACGTGATGATGGTGATGATGAAAACGACAATGTTGATGAGAATGATGAAGATGTTAACGATGATGGTGATGATGCTGACGATGTTGATGATGATGATGATGCCAGTGACAATGACATGTCATTGTTGAAGAGTAATCGCCTAGCCACAGGACTGCCGTTCAATCTGGTATTAACCATCACAAACATGTAAGCAAACTGTCATAATAGATAAACCATCAGTGGAGCTATTCTCCAACACTACATCAAAACTAGCTGAACGAAACGGAATTTATTAAGAAGTTCGCTGTGATTAATTTGGATATAAAATCTCAGTCGAGAGGGCTTGACAATTCTCATTACATTATAACAATTTTCATTTGAACCATTTAGATGAAGTCAGAACAGCTGCAAACAATAATTTGTTAAGGAGAATACGTTGAATAAATAATGTATTTGCAATAATATCAAAAACAACCAATATTAATAATGGTATTTTGTATGTCTTTGCGTTCTGAGTTCAAATACTGCTGACGTCGACTTTGCCTTTCATCCTTTTAGGGTTGACAAATTAAGTACCAGTTGCGTACTCAAGTTGATTTAATCGACTAGCCCCCTCCCCAAAATGTTCGGGCCTTGTGTCTAGATTAGAAAAGAATATTTAGGGTGGTGAGCTGGCAGAAACGTTAGCACGCCGGGCGAAATGCTTAGCAGCATTTCGTCTGCCGTAACGTTCTGAGTTCAAATTCCGCCGAGGTCGACTTTGCCTTTCATCCTTTCGGGGTCGATTACATAAGTACCAGTTACGCACTTAGGTCGATAAAGCGACTTAATCTGTTTGTCTGTCCTTGTTTTTCCCCTCTCTGTTTAACCCCTTGTGGGCAGTAAAGAAATAAGAAACGTTAGTATGCTGGGCGAAATGATTAGCAGTATTTCGTCTGTCTTTACGTTCTGAGTTCAAATACTGCTGAAGTCGACTTTGCCTTTCATCCTTTCGGGGTCGATAAATTAAGCACCAGTTGCGTACTCGGGTCGATCTAATTGACTGGCCCCTTGCCCCAAAATTTCGGGCCTCGTGCCTAGAGTAGAAAAGAATATTAATAACGATATACTTTATTTACCACAAGGACATTGGTTGAAGGATCATTAGTTTCAAATTTTGGTACAAGGCAGGCAATTTTAGGAGAGAGGGTAAGTCAATTTCATCGACCTCAGTGTTCAACTCGTACTTATTTTATTGACCATGAAAGGATGGAAATCAGAGTCGAGTTTGGTAGAATTTGAACTCATAACATAAAGATGGATACAATACTGCTAAGCATTTTGCTCAGCATTTACACGTATACTGCATGCTAAAGTGACACTAAAGATTAATTGAAACAGATTACCTATCAGGAATTAAATCATGAAAGGGTTAGCAGTGTCAACACGCTTTAATTCACATTTCTATTTTTCTGAGGGCAATAAAATAAAATACGAGATAAGTAAGTACTGGGTCAATATAGTTGACCAATTTTGTCCTCCTATAAAACTTCTTGATTTGTGCCTTCGTTAGAAATTCTTCTTAGTACTATTATTTAGTGTGAGTAAGAGAAAGTATGGCGTTCAGAGAAAATCTGCAAGCTTTCCACAACTGTTAATGTGAATGTAGATGATTTTTTTTTTCCAACTTCTGTAAATTAATGTCTGAAGGAAAAGTGATTCCATGTAGAGGTTGCCATTCTGGAGAGAAATGATTGGATAAAATATTTAGTATAAGGTTTGAGCTGTGAGACATGTTAAAGATTATGATGATGTGGGCTCAGTTTGATATAATATACAGCTTATTAGTTCACAGGAATAGCAGAGGCCGTTGCTTTTTTTTTTTTTTTTAGCTTTTTCTCTGTTTTATTCGAACAGTTTGGCTGGATGAAGGAGCTGTATTCTTGGCTTTTGCATTCCTTCTGAGACGAAAGGCAAGAGCTGTGTGTATGGTCTTGGCAAGCTACTCAAAACTGGTGAGATTGACACAGTTGATCTGGAATAATATCATGTTGATGGCTGCAGAAGAAAAAACATGGGCACGGAAGGAATTTCGTAAGGCTGACAATCTAGTAAGAAAGGAGAGAAAACAGGTTAATGCTTAGTTTGCAGGTGAAATACAACCTACGTGAGCTTCGAAACCCTCGTCACCAGATGCTGTAATGTGGTTTGTATCCAATATAGTAGTACCACAACTGTTAGGATAATGGCCTACGACACACAGTACCAATGTGATCCAATAACAAGATAATGCAGCAGCAGCAATAAGAACATAGCAATCTCTCATGAACCAACAAATTCGAAATTTCCCCAAGACACATGATGAAGGCTGGAGGGTATAACAGCTGAAACGTGTCAACAACAAACAAGATGAGGACAAATATCCATCAAAAGTAAATGACGTAAATAATGTAAATAAAGGGGGATTTACAAGCTGAGGGATTTGTTTGGAAACCAAATTGGCCCACTGGGTGCAGAAGTAGAATTTGATGAACTGCCGCCAGTCGTGGACTACAAGGAATTAGTACCTTTAATGACTTCAAAAATAGTAAGTAAATGGTTAAAATAATAGAATATAAATATGATGTTAATAGAGAGAAAACGTGGAAAAGAAAACAATTAAAAACTGTATGTAAAAACATTTAAAACCATTTAAAATGGTTACTGCTTGAGAGAGGGACTCAATGCAGCCATTTCATTATCATTAATTTTGTACATTTTATACATTTCATGTCATCCGTTTTATGTTTTTGTCCCCACTGTGGTGTTGTGTTTGTCCTTGTATTGTTCCCTCTGTGCTAGAGCCTAAGTGCTTGTTACAAAGAATAAAATATTACTTTTCGTAACTCTCTACCATAAAAATGTTGGAAACTTAGCATTTTTTCAGATATTAATAAAATTTGTTGGATCTATTTTCATGCTGCTGGCTGTCGGAGCTGTGGAAACTTAGTGCACTATGGCTGCAGGGAAATAGATTCAATTAATTTTATTATTACCCTAAAAAAATATTTAAAAAACACTAAACTTCAAACATCTTTATGGCCAAATACATTTAAAGTAATTCCAAACCATAAAAATCGCATTTTAAAATAGTGTTTAGTGACAGTGGTGTAATTTTCGTTTAAACTACGAACAAGAGTTTAGATACATACCAGCTACTACAAATAATTGTTTGTACGAAAAGTAAGGCCATATGTACATCAAATTGTTTCTGTATTAAGTGGCGGCAGAGGAATTATTGTTGAACTTTTAAAAGTTAAGTTTATTGTTGCCTACAGCCAGCTATATGCTGGTTGTTCAAGGGTAGGGAATAGAAACAAGCTATTTGTACTGGCCCCGGATGGGAAGACAAAAAAATGTTGTTTATCATTCAGCTTTGCAATACGTTCAAAGTTGATAAATTATATCATTGTTTTGATGAAAATTGTTCATTACTTGAAAAACATTGGCCAAGTTTAATAAAATTGAATATGAACTCAATGTATGAAGTGTCATTGTTGGGCTCAAAGGCCCAATGAAAAGCCTTCAACAGAAGCTAGCTTATTGGACGCCTTTTATGCTAGTATATTTTTTTATTCCCTTATTTGGCTCAATCATTTGACTGCAGCCATGCTGGAGAACTGTCTATAGTCAAACAAATTGAGCCCAGGACCTATTAATTACAGGGATGTAAACACACCAACATCGGTTGTGAAGCATGTAAAAAGCGCCCAGCCCAGCAAAATCTGTAAAATGGTTGGCCCTCGTGCCGGTGGCACGTAAAAAGCACCCACTTCATCTCGGAGTGGTTGGCGTTAGGAAGGGCATCCATCTGTGGAAACTCTACCAAATCAGATTGGAGCCTGGTGCAGCCTTCTGGCTTGCCAGTCCTCAGTCAAATCGTCCAACCCATGCAGCATGGAAGGCGGATGTTAAACGATGATGATGATAATGATATATATATATATATATATATATATATATATATGTGTGTGTGTGTGTGTGTGTGTGTGTGTGTGTGTGTGTGTGTGTATACATGTATATATACCTACATACATATATGGAAAGCATGTTTTTTATTATTATTATTTATATATGATTTTTAAACATCTGCTTAGGAGTTTTCTTAATGACCATGTTTCTTTCTTTTTCTCATTCATTTATTTGTGCTTTCACAATCATCTTCACAACTCGTGATAATTGTTATTGTTATTGTTGCTGTCGCTGCTGTCGTCATCGTCGTTTTCGTTTTCGTTGTTGTTGTTGTTGTTATTGATAATATTCTATTTATGAAGTTCTTTGCTGAAATAGTACAATGTAATTACAAGTTTAATTCTTTTGGGAAATGGAAAGTCTACTTTCTCAGATTGGTAAAGTCAGTGGAAATTAGGATTTTTAATGTTTCATCCGATTCTTTTCTTGCTTTTTTTTTTAACTGTTTGCACGTTTCTTTATTTTTTTTTTGTTTTTCATTTTGTAATTCTAGGGAAAAAAATAAACGGAAAAACAAAAAAAAAATCCATTCCTCCTCCTGCTACCTCTACTACTACTACTACTGCTTCTGTTGCTGCTACTAGTACTGCTGCTGCTGATGTTGCTGCTGCGACTACTACTATAGTACTACTGATGCTGCCACTTCTACTCTACTGCTCCTGTTGCTGCTGCTGCTGCTGCTGCTGGTACTACTACTACTACTACTACTACTACTACTACTACTGCTGCTGCTGCTGCTATTACTAATGCTTCTGCTGCCGCTACTACTACTGCTACTGCTGCTGCTGCTGTTGCTGTTGCTTTTGCTGCTGTTGCTGCTGCTGCTACTACTACTACTACTACTACTACTACTACTACTACTACTACCGTTGCTGCTGCTTTTGGTTCTACTGTTGCTGCTGCTGCTACTACCACTATTACTACTTCCCTCATATCACCACCACTTCTACACCACTACTACATTGACACTACACTCCTTAAAACCATCATCATTATTATCTTCATCATTTGGCATTAGTGCAAGAGAAAATAGTCAGTGACATTTGTTCCATTCTGAGTTCAAATTTTGTTGACATCAACTTTGCCTTTCATTCTTTTAGGGGCAATAAAATACGCAATTGACTAGCCCTTTCCCACAATATTCCAGGCTCCTTGAGCCAATAATAGAAGGGATTATTATTATTATTATTATTATTATTATTATTATTATTATTATTATTATTATTATCATTAATATTGTTATTATTATTATTATTATTATTTTCATTAGCATCTTCTTTCCTTTCCGTTTCCATTTCTTGTTGAGTGTCTTCATAACACCTAGGACAAAGAAACGTACTGTATACAATGGTAGGCAATTAAAACAACAAATCAGATTGTTCATTTACAGAGTCATGTGATAGAGAAAATGAAAAAATGAAAAAATAATTGTCATTATTATTATTATTATTATTATTATTATTATTATTATTATTATTATTATTATTGCCTTTGCACAGCTTCTAACGCTGGAGATGTACTACGGTGTTAGCAGTTCACTACCAGTGAACAAAGGTAACACCTCTTATTTTACGAGCACCTTCCGGAGTATTCGAGAGGTTCAAAGCACTGCTGTTTCTGCATGTGCTCCACCCTTATTGCAGCCCCTATTTGTTCCATGTACTTCTCATGATTTTTGCTTACTGTTCCCAGAGCTCCGACAATTATTGGTACTACTGCTACCGTTTTCATCGACCACAACTGCTAAACCTCCCAAGTTAACCTGTTATACCTCTCAACTTTTCTTTCTTCCTTATATATAGCTTCATTATGTATTCTTTTATTTGTTTCAGTCATTTGACTACAGCCATGCTGGAGCACTGCCCTTTTAGTCAAACAAACTGACCCCAGGACTTATTCTTTGTAATCCTAGTACTTATTCTATCAGCCTCTTTTACAGGGACATAAACACACCATCATCAGTTGTCAAGCAATGATTGGAAGACAAACAAAGACACAAATACATGCATACACACACACACACACACACATCTGATGAATATTACAATGTTTGATGTTTTTCATCCCGTTTCTTGAGACAAACCAATTTATTCCAATTGTAAATACTTCAAACATTTAGTTTACTTACAACATTGTTATTTCTTGTATTGCATCAACCATTTTCGTTATTCTCAAAGAGCACGTCTGTATAAGATATATACATATACATACATACATACATACATATATATATATATAAATATATATATATATATATATATATAAACATACATTCACTCACACACACGCACACACACATGTACATACATATACATACATACATGCATACATATATATATGTATATATGCATTCATTTATATATATATATATATATATATATATATATATATATATATATACATTCATTTATATATATGCTCACACATTCAAATATACAGATACAGACATATGCACAGACATATATGTGTGTTTGTATATAATGTATATATAATATATATTCATATATATAAGTTTATATATAATGCATAAATATGTTTATAAATAAATGTATACAATACGTGTTGTGTCTATATATGTGTATGCACGCACATATGTGTTTATGTGTATGTGTGTATGCAGATGTAAATGTGTGTGTGTGTGAGTGTGCGCGTGTAGATGTAAATGTGTGTGTGTGTGTGTATTATATATATTCTTTGATCAGCTCAATTGAATAAAATCAAAGACAACAATTTTATTATTGCTGATGTGACTGCTTTTGTTATAATGGAGTTGATTTATTTTTAAATGTCTCATTGTTATTTGTTTCACAGATTTTTTTTGGGGGGTGAGGGTGAGGCGGAAGCTTTTATTTTCAGATATGGAAAATTACTACTACACGTGTGTGTGTGTGTGTGTGTGTGTGTTCCATGTGTGTAAGCAAATATACCAGAAGACTATCAATCTTTCTATCTACCTATCTCACTCTCTCTCTCTCTCCCCCTCTCTCTCTCCCTCTCTCTCTCTCCCTCTCTCTCTTTCTATCTATATATTTATGCACACACACACACACACACACACACTTGAGTAAAATGACTTATAGCCATACATGTATGTATATATATATATATATATATATATATATATATATATATATATATATATATATATATATATATATATATATATAATCATAAATATATAGGGATTAGCATGAGTTGCTTCACCAACATACTGAAAATTTAGAAATAGCAGTCAAAGAACTACTGATTCCAAACTACAAATTTTTTCTCTAACGGATGGCGATATTTATGGCACACACAGAACAAAAACAGAATAGAAAAGCAAAAACAAACCTGCCTTTAGTTAATCATGTACGACGTTTCACGGTTAAGAGTATAAAGCTACTCTTCTCCGATCCTCAGCATGATGTACGATAAATTTGAGAGTGTCTATATACTCATGGGAATTTGACCATGAGACATCAAAAACACATGAGGAAGGCATTCACAAAATTTATCGGCTAGTAAGTTTAAACACTTCACCCCAAGAATCTATCCCATGTGCGCCACAAATAGTCCCGCATAAAAAGTCCCGTATAAAAGGGTTACAGTTTAACCATCCAATAAGAGACATCAATGTAAATATACTCTTTATACTCTTAACCGTGAAACGTCGTACATGATTAACTAAAGGCAGGTTTGTTTTTGCTTTTCTCTGCTGTTTTTGTTCTGTGTGTGCCATAAATATCGCCATCAGTTAGAGAAAACATTTGTAATTTGGAATCAGTAGTTCTTTGACTGTTATTTCTAAATTTTCAGTATGTTGGTGAAGCAACTCATGCTAATCCCTATATATTAATGATTACAAATGTTTTTACCGATAAAGGTTTTTTTCATACTGAACTACTTGGCAAAATTGTTAATTATTAATTTTATTACTAATTGGCAATTCCCTGCCCTATATCTGTATATTTATATTGATGTCTCTTATTGGATGGTTAAACTGTAACCCTTTTATACGGGACTTTTTATGCGGGACTATTTGTGGCGCACACGGGATAGATTCTTGGGGTGAAGTGTTTACACTTACTAGCCGATAAATTTTGTGAATGCCTTCCTCATGTGTTTTTGATGTCGCATGGTCAAATTCCCATGAGTATATAGACACTCTCAAATTTATCGTACATCATGCTGAGGATCGGAGAAGAGTAGTTTTATACTCTTAACCGTGAAACGTCGTACATGATTAACTAAAGGCAGGTTTGTTTTTGCTTTTCTCTTCTGTTTTTGTTCTATGTGTGCCATAAATATCGCCATCCATTTAGAGAAAAATTTGTAGTTTAGAATCAGTAGTTCTTTGACTGCTATTTCTAAATTTTCAGTATGTTGGAGAAGCAACTCAATGCTAATCCCTGTATATTTATGATGATAAATGGTTTTACCGATAAAGGTTTTTTCATAGTGAACTACTTGACAAAATTGTTAATTATTAATTCTATTATTAATTGACGATTCCCTGCCCTTATTCTTGTATATATATATATATATATATATATATATATATATATATATATATATATATGCTCTTTTACTCTTTTACTTGTTTCAGTCAGTTGAATGTGACAATGCTGGAGCACCGCCTTTTAGTCGAGCACATCGACCCCAGGACTTATTCTTTGTAAGACTAGTACTTATTCTATCGGTCTCTTTTGCTGAACCGCTAAGTTACGGGGACGTAAACACACCAACATCAGTCGTCAAGCGATGTTGGGAGAATAAGCACAGACACACAAACATATACACACACACACACACACACACACACACACACACATATATATATATATATATATATATATATATATATATATATATATACAAACTTCTTTCAGTTTCAGTCTACCAAATCCACTCACAAGGCTTTGGTCGGCCCGAGGCAATAGTAGAAGACACTTGCCCAAGGTGCCACGCATTGGGACTGAACCCGGAACCATATGGTTTGTAAGCATGCTACTTACCACACAGCCACTTCGATATTTAAGAGATGTGGAACTATGTACGTTATTTGCGTTATTTACATTTGATGGATATTTGGCCTCATCTTGTTTCTTGTTAACTCAAAGTTTCAGCTGATATACCCTGCAGCCTTCATCGAGGACAAATATCCATCAAATGTAAATAATGTAAGTATGTCATTAGGAGAGCATTGTAGAAAATGAAGGAGCAATTTGGGATGGAGACTATGTAGTGGGCCATCAAAATGCCTTTCTTTGGGCTCTTCTTGATTTCTGCACTCAACAATGTGTCGCCGCTACTGCCTTCACTTTCACTGAACTTTGAATGTTTGTTCTACAGGGTCCACTAGATTCTGTCTTCGCATGCATATGTAGGTAAGCCCTTTAGGGCAGATGAGCCGGCAGAATTGTTAGCATGTCGGACAAAATGCTTAGCGGTATTTTGTCTGCCGTTACTTTCTGAGTTCAATTTCCACCGAGTTCGACTTTGCCTTTCATCCTTTTGGGGTCGATAAATTAAGTATCTGTTGCATACTGGGATTTATCTAATCAACTAGCCCCCTCTCCCCAAAAATTTCGAGCCTTGTGCCTAGACTAGAAAAGAATATTTTTAAAGGTGGTGAGCTAGCAGAAATGTTAGCACACCGGACGAAATGGTTAACGGTATTTGGTCCATCTTTATTCCGAGTTCAAATTCCGCCAAGGTTGACTTTGCCTTTCATCCTTTTGGGGTCGATAAATTAAGTACCTGTTGCATACTGAGATCGATTTAATCGACGAGACCCCCCCCCCCAAAAAAAAAAATTCGAGCCTTGTGCCTAGACTAGAAAAGAATATAGCACCTATGTTGTTTCTTTCCAAATTTCATTTTGCTGCTTAACAATCATAACAACCAAAGTACCCCAACCCTATCTGCCCTTCTTTCTCACTTCTCCGTATCTGTACGAGCTTGAAAGTATTATTTATAGGCAACAACAGTGGGTTCACTTTTATGAAGCATATTTGAATAAACTCTGAAGCCCTGAATAAACTCTGATCAAGCAGATCCCTGATCAAAGAAATTCAAACCATAATCGTCTCATTTGCTTTGTTTTGTTTTTGTCATTTTTTTTTTATATTCAGGAATTTTTTGGTTTGGATCGCACTATCCAACATGTCCTTTGTAACGATTATAAGATGTGGTTATAAGAGAGATCTGGTTCCTATTCCTAGCCAATTAAACGACCCTTTAGATGTTGGTTCACTTGCTGGCTCAAGTAAATCCATGTTTTATGAAGATGTATGATTGAATAAGCCAAACATCAATCAATCATCTGCTGTCGAGCGATGCTTTCCATTGATATTCCAGTGAATGGTGTAAGAGAATGTCATAAAAGAAAAATTAAAACGACACGTAATCAAAAGAGACTACAATACCTGTCGTCATCAAATTGATAAGCCAATCAAACATGAGAACACATGAAACTCATTTCACTTGTAAAAATCCTTTTCAAAAATAGCTGTCATTTTATTTTTGATTAAACAATTAAGCAAAGAAAGATGATTTATGAGAATTGTTTCAAATTTCCTTAAATTAATTGAAGTCTTAAATCACATGCTTTCTTAAATTATATAAAATTTATTAAAGCATTAAAGCATTATGAACCTCAAAATCTTGTTTGGGATATAGATAAGGATGCTGAGGTGCTAAATGAGTTTGGTAAGCAATTCAGAACGATGATGTGTAATTTAGGGAGTTTAGAGAAGTTGGCAACACCAAGCAGGTGTTGGTATTTCTAAATGATGTTTTAGCAGTATCTTTTGCTTGTTTCTGTCATTGGACAGCAGCTATGCTGGACCATTGCCTCATAGGGTTTAGGTGGAATAAAAAAAGCAATCCCGTTATGTTGATTTCCATAGAAGACTGACATTGAATAGTGATGATGATGATGTGGAAGAGGAGGGTATAATGATGATGATGGTGATGATGAGGAGGAGGGTATAACGATGATGGTGATGATGATGATGAGGAGGAGGAGGAGGCGGAGAAGGATAATGGTGATGATGATGATGACGACGACGAAAATAATGAGTACTTATTCTGTCGGTCTCTTTCGCTGAACTGCTACGTCTACATTATGGAGACGTAACCAGCATTGGTTATCAAGCAGTGGTGGGGGGGGGGAGAGAAGAAACACAAAGACTAACACACACACACACAAAGATCTTTATATCCTTTATATCTGAGGCACAAAATCCCATCCTCAGAAGGAAACGATCTGGGAAATGTCCAGTCACACAGGTTACACTACTCAAACTCCTTGGCATTATGTTTTAGTTAGTTTCTGAATAAAATGGCCCCACATATGACAAATATGGCCTCGTATTCTTTTATTTGTTTCAGTCAATTTACTGCGGTCATGCTGGAGCACCGCCTTTAGCCAAAGAAACCAATCTCAGGACTTATTCTTTGTATTCTATTGGTCTATTTTGCTGAACTGCAAAGTTACAGGGATGTAAACACACCAACATTGGTTGTCAAGCGATGGTTGGGGGACAAACACAGACACACAAAGATATACATATATATATTGGGTTGGCAAGTAAGTTCCTGCCGTTATTTTAAATTAAAATTTTTTAAAAGGTTTAATGAAAAATAATCACAAGCGGTTCTTTCAGCTATGGGACCCTCTCCACACACAGCACAAATGTCGCGAGCAGCTTTTGTGGTCTTAGGACCTTGATTGAAAGCAAAAAGAAGGAGGTGTCGAAAATGGTCGTTTTTCTTAACATTCCATTTTAATGATCTGAAAATAAACAAAAATTAACTAAAATTCACTAGAAAAATACGAAATAGATTCCAAAATGATTAAAAAATAGAATTCTCGGAAAAATAGATTCCAAAATTTAAAAAAACTGCAGGAACTTAGTTGCCAACCTAATATATATACATACATACATATATATATATATATATATATATATATATATATATATATATATATATATATATATACACGTCAGGCTTCTTTCAGTTTCCCTCTACTAAGTCTACTCACAAGACTTTGGTCATTGGTCAGCCTGAGGCTATAGTAGAAGACACTTGCCCAAGGTGCCACGCAGTGGGATTGAACCCAGAACCATGTGGTTGATAAGCAAGCTACTTACCACACAGCCACTCGTGCATCTATAGTGCACTATCATGATCATTGTTATCATCATTGTCATCGTCATCATAATCATCATCATCATCATTGTTGTCATAAGCATTATTGTCATCATCGTCATCATCTTCGCCACCACCACCAGCATCATGGTCATCATCATCATTAGTCAATAACTATTTTCCATGCTGGCATGGGTTGATGGTTTGAGAGAGCCTGATGAGCCTCAGAGTTGTATCAAACCCCAATATTTGCTTTGGTATTGTTTCTACAGCTGGATGTCCTTCCTAACGCCAGCCACTTTACAGTGAATAATGGGTGCTTTTTCTCATGACACCAGCACTAGTGAGGTTGCCAAGTAACTTGCAAGCCAAGTTACTTGACTGTGAGGGAGTGTATTTGAGAGAAGGGAGAGGTGGCTTTATTTAAGATGTCAGAGGGCAAAGTTTAACTGAGAGACAAGGACAGGTGTATTTCTGTAGAGGAGACACAGGGCATTATATGAGGGTTGGTAAGAGTAGCGAGGAAAGGCGGCGAGCTGGCAGAATTGTTAGCACGCCGGCCGAAATGCTTAGTGGTATTTCATCTGCCGCTACGTTCTGAGTTCAAATTCAGCCGAGGTCGACTTTGCCTTTAATCCTTTCGGGGTCAATAAATAAAGTACCAGTTACGCACTGGGTTCAATGTGATCGACCTAATCCCTTTGTCTGTCCTTGTTTGTCCCCTCTGTGTGTAGACCCTTGTGGGCAATAAAAAAATAAGAGTAGCGAGAAGAGAGAAAATGATAGTTGGTAACAGGGTGCTAGGAAGTACTCACAAAGGTATATATGACTCTATAACTAAATATGTTCTCATATTTAATCTTAAAATGGTAAGATACAAGAAACTTTTTGCTGCTACTTTTAGGAAGTTGAGGAGACCATGTAGAGGTTCCTTCGCTTGCTTGACGTGCAGATGTGCTCAGCTATTGACAATAAAGGTAATCAGAAAAATAGAAGCGTTTTGATGGTTAAGGTGGCGCTGCTGATGATGGCGATGATGGTGTCATAGAATATAGAACTAACAGAGATGATATCTAAGGAATATAAAAAAAAAAATGGTAAAAGTGCAGCTGCTGAGAGAACAGCCAGAATATGTTCTTTTTTTTTCTTTCTGCGTGTCATTTAATTGCTGCAATAAATAGTAACGAGGCGACAATGTTAGTGGAGCTTCTTACAACAGTGTGATGGCGATGATGATGATGATGGTGATGATGAGAATAATGATGATGATGATAGTGATGATGAGAATAATGATGATGATGATGGTGATGGTGATGATTTAGTAGATGTAAGTACAGTTAATAACGAAAGTGCTAAATAAGACCAAACGGTAGAAAAAAAAATTAATGGAAACAAAACCAAGACTTGCGTTCGTTATATAAACAATTATATTGATGGTGATAGGGGTGATTCTGCTCCTGCTGTTGATGATGATGATGATGATAAGGAAATTAATAAAGGGGATGTGAATAGTGATGTTGATGATGATGATGATGATGACGACGACGATAAAGATGCTGTACGTAACAATATTAATAATGGTGGTAATAATGACTATTCTAATGATCTAATCTTTCATTTGTTTTACTTGTTACAGTCATTGTACTGTGGCCATGCTGGAGTTCTACCTTGATTGGTTTTTGGTCAAACAGATCGACTCCAGCATTTATATCTCTTTGATTTTTTGTTTTCTTTTAGGTGTATTTTATGTAGCACCAGCATGGGTGCATTTACACGGCATGGATGCATTTTATGTGGTACCAGAACCCACAAGCTTTCAAAATTAGGAATGCTCAGCTGAAGAGGGACGCAAGGGACAGGCCTGTATGCAAAGCGATCATGTATTTACTTAGGTTGGTGTGTCTTCTGCAGCACAGCAAATCACCGGTAGTCGCATTCTCTTGTCATCTCTGTGTCCCAACATCTTTAGATATCCTTTCTCATCACTTCTTCCTACATCTTCCTGGGTCTGCTCTATCCAAATGTTCCCTCCACAATTAGAGATCATCACCTTTTGAGGCAACTGTATTCACTCATATTCGTTACATGGCTGTATTACATGAGAAAATATCACTTTGTTTGGAAAAAAGTGACGGTTGTAGACAGGAAGGACATCCACATATAAAAATCTACTTCTGTAATCAAAGTTCAACACATGCAAGCATGGAAAAGTGGATGTTAAAATGATGATGATGATATATAGCATTGGACCTCATGGAGGCATAGTGGCTGAGTTCCTTCCGAGCGTTGGACCCCATAAAGGCAAAGTGGCTGAGTTCCTTTTGAGCTTTGGGTGTCATGGAGGCAAAGTGGCTGAGCTCTTTGCGAGGTTTGGGCCTCATGGAGACAAAGTGACTGAAGACTGGTGAAACCGGATGGCAACACTAGGCTCCAATCTAATTTGGCAGAGTTTCTACAGCTGGATGCCCTTCCTAATATACATATATACATAAATATATATATATATATATATATATATATATATATATATATATATATATATATATATATATATATATATATATATATATATGCATATATATATATATATATATATATATATGCATATATGCATATATATATATATATATATATATATATAGATACATACATATATATATATATATACACCATATATACACATACACACATACATGTATAAATGTAGAGAGAGCGATGTACAGGGACAAAGACAGAGAGATGTTCATATATTACATACATATGTATATATATATATGTATTTATATGTCGGTATGTGTATGTGTGTGTGTGTATATATAATTACTTGTACACACACACACACTCATACACACAGGTATATGTAAAGGGCAGAGATAGTATCATTGTTGATAAGTTTATAGATAAATGTACTGATGCATATTTGATAAATATGTATCCAGTCTCTTGAGTAAATAGTGCCTAATGCTAAACTATAAGGTTTTCTCTGGGGAATGTTATAAAGAAGTCCTCAATTTACTTTGCTGAATGTTACCAACTCTGGAGAATTTATTTCAACCCATTTACAGAAATAAGGTTTAGCTTAGGGACATTTAGAAGAAATGAAACACTTATTTACTCATTTTTTAGGAGCAATAATGCATTATTAAACATGAGACAAGTCAATGATAATTTGCTGAGTAAAATAGATACACACAGATGCACACATACACACACATACATAGATATATATATATATATATATATATGTATGTATGTGTATTATTTGCATTTATGCAATCACACCACACATGTGCATATTGTTTTAACTAGATAAGCATTCATTATTTCAAGACTGCTAATTTTGAAATTACTTTTTTTTCTTTAGGCAATATTTCAAAATTCACATATTTGCTCTGATTCTTTAAAGAAGCCAAAGAAAATGATGGATTACCTGTAAATCAAATCATGATGAAACTAATACTAATACTGAAATAAATGAAATGCCAGCTAAAACTTATGCACACATACTTGCATACATACACACACACATGCACATATGTGTCAATGTATATATATACATATATGTATGTACATAGAGATGTATATGATGAACTTCTTTCAATTACCATTTACCAAATGCACTTCGGCTTTCGCTAACTTCAGTTGAAGATAGCATGTAGTGATATTGAACTTTAAACGATGTAGTTAGGAAACACATTTCTTAAACACGCAACCATCCCTACACCTATGTATGTATGTGTGACTCTTCTATTTTTTAATTATTATAAATCTTCCACTGAGGAGGAAACCAGTTTCCAACAAAGATACTAAGCTCCATCTTTAGGATGTAGTTAACACAGACAAATTCACATTTGGAACTTGAGAAAAGTCTTGCATATTCTTACTGTTCCACTCACAGATTGCACTTGTAATGTACAAATTAGCCAGTCGTTTTCTCTTTCCAAAAATTGCAGTTTATCCATTTAAGCATTTACCAACAAAACCTAGTGCTCCAATTATTATTGGCATGGATACGAATTCATAGTCTGAGTATAGAAGCTGGAAGTTTCTAAGCAGTTGTACATAGGTATCCTCTTTTTCATTTATTTTCAAAGAGATACGTGTATATCTGCAGTGCAACTAACCTCTATGATGGTTCATACCTCTTCCCCGCTGCCCGAAACAACAATATCCAGCCTGTTGTGTTTACATTTGACAGAATTTTTGATGGAATATTCCACCAGTATTCCATAACAGAGGGATTTTCAAAGTTTATTTCAAGACAGTCTATTTTGAGGAAGGCATGGTAAATTGTTTTAGCAACAACATCATGCTGCATAGGGAGGTAGTACAGTGACAACATTTTAGGACAGCTACTAATCACATGTGTAATGTCTTCCACAGAAACATGACATAGCCTACACAAGCGGATGAACCTTGGGATTACAAGAGTGACACTGTCTCTCATGTTCACCAGGTACTTTGTAGCAATCTCCTGTTCTTGGATTGCAAATGCATGGCCTTCAAATTGTGATGTGATGTAGAGATCCTATGTCCAAGAGAGGCTGCACTTTGTGTTGATTCTACTGTCTTCTTCAAACTCCTGGGCAACATAGCCATGCATAGTCTCATTCTTCATCTACTATTCGAAACCAAAAATCTTGTAATAAGAAGAGTGATTTTAATTCGAATATGGGCAACAACACAAAACATGATAAAATTCTTTTACAGAGTAAGGGAGGCAACCGTTTTTTAAGCCCATGTTTTCACTCTAGAGGTAATTCACCGTCGTTAGAAATAGTACCACTTACAGTTTGACTGGTGCTAGCAAAACTATTTAGTTTGTTATTGCGTATGGAAAGCAAATTAAATCTAATCTTTCTTTGCAGTTCCATGAAGTGGTTAGTAAGAATTTTCCAAAAAATTCTAGATATTATTCCATTATTAATTCCCATATAGTCTCCAACACAAAAAATCTTTCACAAATTATATTTTCTTATAATACCAGTCTGCTAAATAAAGGTTCATTTACTGAGAGTTCCAACATTAATTTAGTTAATACCAGCCTTTCTCATAATAATAATAATAATAATAACAACATAGCTTTGGTCTCTGAGGTCAAACCCAACATAATTAGATTTATGTCTAATAATTCTAAGATTAGGAATTCTATATACCAGTGTAAAATTACTCCTGGTATCGATGTCTTTTTCTATATCGGGTCTTCCTCTTCCAAGTTATCTAAGAGAATTTCCAATCATTATTCTTCATTTAGGGATAGTAGTAAACGCAATTGCACAGGGCTTAGTAAATTGGTTTAGTAAAGACAACAATAAGGATTTTAATCTAGATTGGTTTATCCTGTCCATCTCTTTCCCTTACGACAAGGGCAAAGGATTCTGTAACATTTGTAATTCTGAACTCTTCCATATTCTCTTCTCTAAGAATCACCTTGTTAACACGCTTATAGAGTGATCTCACAAATGTACCTCTTCCACAGGTTCCCTCAACTGCTAGGGTGTGGCACTTTTTCACACAGCTATCCTCATCCATTCTTGGTACATGTCCATACCAGCGCAATCGTCTCTCTTGCACACCACAATTGATGCTTCTTAGGTCCAACTTTTCTCTCAAGCTACTTATACTCTGTCGGGTATGCACACTGAAATTACTCATCCATCGGAGCATACTGGCTTCTTTTCTTGCAAGCTTACGCATGTCCTCAGCAGTCACGGCCCATGTTTCACTGCCATGTAGCATGGCTGTTCGTACACATGTGTCATACAGTCTGCCTTTTACTCTGAGTGAGAGGCTCTTTGTCATCAGCAGAGGTAAGAGCTCTCTAAACTTTGCCCAGGCTATTCTTATTCTAGCAGTTACACTTTCAGTGCACCCTCCCCCGCTACAAACTTGGTCACCTGATGCTATATTTCTGCTACCTAGGTGACTAAGTCATGCGGACATTAAAAGATGATGATGATAAATGATGATGATATCAAAAGGAATCAAAGATTTTTCCTGATCCATAGGCTTGTGAAGTCAGTTTTCAGGATTCTGTAGCATGTATATATATATATATATATATATATACATCACCGGCTGGTTGGACACCATTCTGTTGCAGGATTATTCATTTTTGCCATGTGAAAAGAAGTGTTTTTTTGTTTTCTCAAGAGCACCTGGTCCACGATTCGAAACCACGTGGTCTAGGATTCGAACCCACCTGGTCACCTGGTGCAGGAGTCGAAACCACAATCTCACATTCCAGAATTCAACAACCTAACCACTCATCCATTCACCTACATAACACACACACACATATACATATGTACTTAATGGAAGCAAACAAAAACCATGTGATGCAGAAGTAGAAGTTGCATCACGTGGTTTCATTATAATAATGATGATAGAGAAGCGAATAAATAAATATAAATAATATTAATGATGAAAAAGCAAAAAAAAAATGATAGACAATAACAAATTAATAAAAACAGCGACAGAATATAAAATTCATCTATAAATTAATGTAGTGGAAAGGATGATGATGGTGATGATGATGGTGGTGGTGGTGGTTGTAGTGATGATGATGATGATGATGATGATGATGATGATGATGGTGGTGGTGGTGGTGGTGGTGGTGGTAGTTGTGGTGGTAGTGGTGGTGATGATGATGATGGTGATGATGATGGTAGTGGTGGTGGTGGTGCTGATGATGATGATGATGATGATGGTGATGGTGGTGGTGGTGGTGGCAGTGGTATTTTTTAACATCACAATAAACACGATGCTAAAGACGATCTATAGAAATTCCCAATTATAATATAAATTCTTTAACTTTTTCTTTCCTGCTGTAACGAAATATAAAAGCATATGTTCAATTGATTAAATCAAGATAGATCATTAAATTAAACTACGTTGATGATCATTTAATAGGCTGTAGTGCAACGATATATATATATATATATATATATATATATATATATATATATATATATATATATACAGTTTGTCTTCTTTATAAGTATCATCATCGTTTCTTCGTTGCCATGGTTGCTGTTATGGTTGTCGTCATTCTCATTATGATCGCAAACATGATTATAATGATCATAATAATAATAATAATAATGATAATGATAGTAATCATCATCATGCATTGTCATCTTGATCATTATCATCATCATTGTCGTCATCATTGTCATCTTCATTATCAGCCTCCTCCTCATTTTCATCATCACTGTCAGCATTATTATCGTCATCATCATGATCATCATTACTCCCCATCATCACCCCCCATCATCCTCATCATCACCATCATCTTTGATTGTCCTACTACGAAGACCTTCTTTTCTCTACTTGTCACTATTTATTGAAGCATTGTAATATATTTATGTCTTTATTGCCCACAACGGGCTAAACATAGAGGGAACAAACAAGGACAGACAAAGGGATTATGCCGATTACATCGACACCAGTGCATAACTGGTACTTATTTAATCGACCTTGAAAGGATGAAAGGCAAAGCCGACGTCGGTGGAATTTGAACTCAGAACGTAGCAGCAGATGAAATACCGCTAAGCATTTCGCCCGGAGTGCTAACATTTCTGCCAGCTCACCACCTTCTGCCAGCTCGCCGCATTGTAATATATTTTCCATAGAATACTTGTAAAAAGGGAAAATAATAATCTAAAGAAATCTGTTCTAGATACCTGGGTTGTGGTGGGGTGGATGTCAACAAAAAATATTTGTTTTATAAACTATTAAAATTTTATCTACATACATTATATTTTCACATCCAAAATGGCTAACAGACATAGTTGCATGAAATAACTGAATATTATAGTGGCAACCATCCACCCCTCACACAGTAAACACCTGAATGTATTAGAGGAAGGAGAAAATGAAGAGTTTATTAAGCAATTAATAGAAAAATGTCCCAATTACTTAACTAATTTTTGAACATAGTGACAATAGTAACCTCGCTCAAGTGTCTTCTACTATAGACCAAAGCCTTGTGAGTGGATTTGGTAGACGGAAACTGAAAGAAGCCCGTCGTATATATGTATATATATGTATGCGTGGTGAGCTGGCAGAAACGCTAGCATGCTGGATGAAATGCTTAGCGGTATTTCATCTGTCTTTACATTCTGAGTTCAAATTCTGCCGAGGTGAACTTTGCTTTCATTCTATTGGGGTTAATTAAATAAGTACCAAGGTGTCATATGGTGGGATAGGAACCTGGGCTGTTTAGTTGCAAAGCAAACTTCTTAAACTCATGGCTATGTTTCTGCCATGATTGTGTTTGCTTTCATATGAAAATTTTCCGTAATTTATATTACTTGGCAGTATTCTCTAGTTATGGCAATATAGAATACCATAATAAACAGAAAAAAAATGGAAAAATAAATTTAATGAATCATAATATTTATTCTAATTAGTACAAACTCTAATAATAATGAACTAGAAATCAAAGTTCAAACTTCAAGTTATTTCCAGAAGAAAACAAATACACGCAGCTATGTATGTATGTATGTGTGTATGTATGTATGTATGTATGATTGTATGCATGTATATGTGAATGTATGTATATATATATATATGTGTGTGTGTGTGTATATGTATATACATGTACATATATATGTGTGTATATATATATATATATATATATATATATATATATATATATATATATATATGTATATATATATATATATATATATATGTATGTATATATGTATGTATATATGTATATATATATATATATATATATATATGTATATGTATGTGTATATAAATATATAGCAATATAAAAAAGAAAATAAGAGTGACATAAACAAATAATTAAAAAATATTTATTTAACTAATTATTTTCATTAATTGCTATTTATAAATCAAACTTTAAAGAAAAACAGAGTTTATGTGTATATTCATATATATCAATTAGTTGTACATCTACATATACATACATATGTGTGTGTGTGTGTATACAAGTATGTTTATGTATGTAAACACATGCGTAAACACCCACATACATATGTATGTAAGTGCAGAAAAATAGTATACATGCTCTATAGTCTGTATTTTTATATGTAAGTATATACGTGTATTTTATTTATATATATATATACACACACACATATATATTATATACAGGCACACTAAAAAAGGATTTGCAAAACTGAATGGTGTGGTCAAACATAACTTGAACAACTTGAACAAGCTGCTGTATAGTGAAATTGAACTCAGAAACCTGAAACATCTTAGTGGCAAAATTAACTCAGTACCCACACAGCCATGATTGTGCTTACACCAATGTATATTCTTTCAGTGACTGCAAGTCATTGTGTCCTTGCTTGGATTTTCTGTCTTTTGTCCGAGGGTGTTCATTGCCAGAGCAGCTGTCTGGCTTCCGTGCTAGTGGCCCGTAAATAGCACCATTTTAGTGTAATCGCTACCAGCGTCGCCTTCTAGCAGTCGAGCGAGGTCGCTGCCAGTGCCACTGGACTGGCTCCCATGCAGGTGGCACGTAAAAAGCACCTTTTTGAGTGAGGCCATTGCCAGTACCATGTGAACTGACCCTCGTGCCGGTGGCATGTAAAAGCACCCGCTACACTCTCGGAGTGGCTGACGTTAGGAAGGGCATCCAGCTGAAGAAACTCTGCCAGATCAAATGGGAGACTGGTGCAGCCTTCTGGCTTGCCCGTCCTCAGTAAAATCGTCCAACCCATGCTAGCATGGAAAGCGGACGTTAAACGACGATGATGATGATGACGATGCCTCTGTCCCTGACCAATATAGTTTAGCCTAGATGGGTGTTTTGTATTTCAGTATAGAATGAGGACCTGATACTGGTGCAAAACTTCGCTTGATGGTGAGATTCTTGATCTCATATTAACCTAATTTAGAGGATTAGAATACATTGGATTACATGACTATTATAAACATTTAATTATTTAATGAATTATATTTATTTTAGTGGAAAACATTGTTCCTTTATGGTTTCATTTTGTCTCATTAAAACCTGCTTACCTAGCTGACAACAGAACCAACACCTTCATCATCATTATAATAATAATAATAATAATAATAATAATAACAATAATAATAATAATAATATAGGAAACCAGACGTAGTCTTAATTGAGAAAGAAAATAAATGAATAGGAAGCCAGACATAGTCTTAATTGAGAAAGAAAACAGACTATGCTGGATCATAGATATGGCAGGCCTAGCTGACAGCAAGATATGAGATAAGGAAGAAAGATAAGAAAGAAAGAAAAGTTGAGAGATATGACAGGTTAGCTTAGGAAGTTAAGCAGTTGTGGTTGATGATAAAGGTAGCAGTGGTACCAATAATTGTCCGAGCCCTGGGAAGAGTGAGCAAAAATCTTGTGAAGTACGTTGAACAAATAGGAACTGCAATAAGGGTGGAGCACTTGCAGAAAATAGTACTGCTTGGAACCGTTCTAATACTCCGGAAGGTGCTTGAAAGATAAGAGGTGTTACCTTAGTTCACTGGTAGTGTACAGCTAACACGGTAGCATATCTCCAGCATTAGAAGCTGTGAAAAGGCAATGATAATAATAATAATAATAATAATAATAATAATAATAATAATAATAATAATAATAATAATAATAATAATAATACCCCAAAATGGCTGAAGTTCAAAAGATAGTGCTCATGGGAACTGCCCATATCCTACGTAAAATACTGTCTATGTGATCTCAAATTTTAAAGCAAACACATAATTTTCTTATGGTTTCTTAAACATTCACTTGAACAAAACTGTACAAATCCAAATATATGGTACCCTAGGCATAACACCTACATGAACTTCTAACTTGTTGTCTCTTGAGGTCTCTGGGTGAGACTTGGATCCAACTTGTACAAATGCAAAACAAAAGTCAAACATAAAATAATAATAATAATAATAATAATAATAATAATAATAATAATAATCTTTTAGTGCTCATGCTCACATGGTCAGATGGAATCTCATCAAGACAAATTTTTTTATGGTTGGATGCTCCACCTGTCGCCAACCCTTACCTGTTTCCAAGTAAGGTGATATGTCCCCATGTCCAGATATATTTTTTGTGGTCCTACTATACAAAAGTGATCATCCTGAAATTATACTCTTCCATCATAACAGTCAAGTTATATTAAAATCACCAACTATATATATATATATATATATATATATATATATATATATATATATATATATAGAGAGAGAGAGAGAGAGAGAAGATAAGACATGGAGCAATGACTAACAATGAAAAGTGTATCATTGGTGTTTAAAAGGGATTATTTAATTGAATTTGGAATACACATCCAGTGAAGGAATCTACTAGCAAATGGAAATATATGTCACTAAAATGTATGCCTTTAGCTTTAACAAACTCTTTTTTTTCTTTTTCTTTCTTTGCCTTTCTCGGAGTAGTTGGCATTAGGAAGGGCATCCAGCTGTAGAAACACTGCCAAAGCAGATTGGAGCCTGGTGTAGCCATCTGGTTCGCCAGTCCCCAGTCAAATCGTCCAACCCATGCTAGCAGGGAAAGTGGACGTTAAATGATTATGATGATGATGATAATGATGATGATGATGATGATGATGATCATGATGATGATACACATTTCACAGAGAAAGAGCGAAAAAAGACTGATGCAGATTCTTGAAATCCAATCTATTTGTGGCACATTGAAGATTTGTATGACATTTCCAAAATTCTTCATCTGAGATTTTAATGTGAATAAATGCTTACACCCAAGTAGGCATCAACATTTCAACCAATACACCAACTCAACTACATATTTACAAACATCAGTAACTCTCTTAACTAAAAAAAGTCTTGTCGCTTTGTTAGCGACCAGCTTGAACTTTCTCAAGTACTTCAATAAACCTCAAGGAAAAAAATCATACATACATACATACATCAGCAATCATAAATGCATTCGTACAGACCTATTTTTCAGAGTTCTACTTCCTTGGCAAGTGATTTGATCTCAGATCAAATGTTAAAAGTAAATCATTTAGCTCATGGACGACTCAAGATATTAAGTTCAAACATACATACACACACACACACGCACACACACACACACACACACACACACACACACACACACACACTCGTACTAATAAATTTGCTTTTGTTTTATTTGTGATTGTGTAATAAACTATAATGCATCAAAAAATATTGACATATATCTATGACCTGTTGCCTGATGCAATTCATCTTCTCACAACAACTATAATTACGTGCTATTTCACAATACATATTTTCCTGTGCTTTGATAAAAATCAGTGATATCTTAAAATTTGTGTCTATAAATTATACTATTAAAGTTTCATTAGGTCTTTTAATGTGGTAGGTTTCTTTCCAAAAATAACAAAAACTATATTTCCTACAGGAAATACATTAAACAGAGAGTGTCAGTTTTTTTTCTCTCTCTCTCTCGCTTGTAATATGCCTTTCTGTGTAAATATATGCATATGGTAACATAAGCACTTACGATGCTGACATTTGTCTTATATAAGCTAGCATGCATTCGTATACACTGATACATATGCATACAATCTATCTTTCACTCTTTCTCTCTCATTCTCCACTTCTGTCTCTCTCTCTCCCTCTCTCTCTGTCTCTCTCTATATATAGGCACAGGCATGGCTATATGGCAAGAAACTTGATTTCCAACCACATCGTTCTGGGTTCAGTCCCACTGCATGGTACCTTGAGAAAATGTCTTCTTCTATAGCCTCGGGTTGACCAAAGCCTTGTGAGTGGATATGGTAGACAAAAACTGAAAGATGTCCGTTGTATGTATATATATATATATATATATATATATATATATATAAACAATATATATAAACAATATATGAGTATATGCATATATATGTACATGTAGATGAACGTATATACATACATGTACATATATATGCATATACTCATATATTGTTTGTATCACGACAGAACGCACACGTTACCTTTATACAGTATATATATATATATATATATATATATATATATATATATATATATATATATATATATATATATATATATATATATATATATATATATATATATATATGTATATACATATATACACACATACGTACATACACATGCACACCTGTGTATGTAAGTGTGTAAGAATGCATCTGTGTGTGTGTGTGTGTGTGTGTGTGTCTATATGTGTATATATTGTAATATAACAAAGCCTCCCATTGGGTGAAAAAGGAAAAAGGAAATCTCTAGGTGAACATTTCATGGTTTGTTGTCTGATTCTTAGAGAAAAGATACCTTGCTTTCTTCCCCAATTTGTAGTATTATAATAAGTAATAATGAATTAGACAAACACCCTGAGGAATTGTCTAATTTACATAATTGTGCTTTGTCAACTTGTCATTAATTAAACAATATTTACTTTATTCACAACACACTGTAAATGAAAAATAAAATAATGAAAGGAGTTGATATGTTACAAAGCCTCACTGTGGATAAAATATAAATGTAAGCACATTTTATGCTATTTTATACGTAAAAAGAAAGAGTGACTGTTCCGACACTGTTTCTTGGTTTGTTGCCTGCTCCTCAGTGAAGATGTCAGAAGCACAGATATATAGCTGAACAGGAAGTAAACCAAATATATCTTCTCTGAAGAGTGACAAACAGAACATGAAACAGCTTGTTAGGAAACTCTCATCTTCATTTATCCACACCTGAGCAGCATAACAAACATATATTTAGATTCTTAATTAATCCAGAGCGAGGCTTATTAATATTTAAATTTATTCCAGTTTTTCTGATTCATGCTTTTTGCGCACAAAGTGTTCGCTTTGATTGTGGCTGCTGTAAGGTTGTGGAATTGGAAAGACAAGTAGCTTTCTGGGGGAGGTGGAGTTTAGCATCTGAAAAGAAAAAGAATTGTATAAGGATTTCTATGCAGGAAAGGATTCTTAAACTATCTAGTTATGCAAGTATTACTGTTCAATGAACGACTATTTGCCTTGGATCCTCAAACTGTCAAATCAAGCGCAATACGAAAAGTGGGGAGTTGAGAGGGCTAGATGGATACTAAGCACGTTCTATTGTATTAAGATAGAAAGAAACAACAAAGAAAATCATCAATGGTGTATGTGTATACATCCACACTACACATGCATTACATCTCTATCTACACCTATGTAACAAAATGTTGATGAAAATAATAGTAATGATGATGATGCTCGTGATCATAGCCACAGGAGCAGGTCTTTAGTCACTGGAACCTATAAAGGAGCTGTTGAGGGAGCAAACCACAAAACGTGGATAGAGACAGCATAGATTGTCCACCATTCAAATGTGTGCAATCCCGAGCAGGTCTATCCATGACAACTTCCACCTTATGCAATATATTATTATTATTATTATTATTATTATTATTATTATTATTATTATTATTATTATTATTATTATATGAAGACTCACAGCTTATTTTGCTGGTTATGATGAAAAGTGTCAGTTGTCCACAGCCAGCAGACTAAGGTGACACTTGTTTACTGACCATGCTTCAAGAACCCAGTGTAGAATTCTTGCAGTTCCATGCAATGCTGATTTTTGTACCTGCTCTACATTCACACTTGCACCGATCTTTTTCATCTACATTAGTAGTTAATATACTAATATATCATCATCATCATCGTTTAACGTCTGCTTTCCATGCTAGCATGGGTTGGATGATTTGACTGAGGACTGGCGAACCAGATGGCTGCACCAGACTCCAATCTGATCTGGCAAAGTCTCTATAGCTGGATGCCCTTCCTAATGCCAACCATTCCGAGAGTGTAGTGAGTGCTTTTACGTGCCACCGGTTCACGGGCCAGTCACGCGGTACTGGCAATGGCCACGCCCAAAAGGTGTTTTTTAAGTGTGATCCTGCACAGGAGTTAGTCCAACGGCAGTACCAACGACCTCATTGAATGTATTTTCACATGCCACTGGCACAAGTGATATATATATATATATATATATATAAAAAGGCAAGAGGTAAGATTGAGTGATTGAGGTGTAGGAAGAAAGTTAGATTTGAGCAATCTGTAGCGAATATAGAAAGACAAATTTCAGGAACAACAGTGGTTTACTGAGACAGAAAGATTCGGATTTTTTCTTTTATCAAAGAACGATGAGCTCAAAACAAGACTGAATCTGTGTCAACATGTACCTACTTGCAACAATGTAGCCTCTAATCTAATCAAGATACTGTTGGCCTGAAAAGTAGCCGGCGATATACACCTCACTTGGATTTTATCACTTCTGACGTTCCACTTGCTATGAAATATATGTAGCCCTGATTTCCCATACTCCATTCTGTAACTCTTGTATATATATATTGAGGAATAAATGTTTTACATAAGTAATTTGTTTGAACTATTAATTAAAGCTTATAAAACTTTCGACACAACCTGTTATATATATATATTACATATACATACATACATTTATGTATGTGCATGTGTGCACGGTCGTGTGTATGTGTATTGGTATCTATGGGTGTATGTGTGTATATACATATATATGTATATATATATATATATATATATATATATATATATATATATATATATATATATATATATATATATATATATATATATATATATATATATATAAACAAATATATTGAGGAATAAATGCTTTACATAAGTTATTTGTTTTAACTATTAAAGCTTGAAATGCATAAAACTTTTGACCCAACCTGTTGTATATGTACATTACGTATACATACACGTGTGTGTGCGTGTGTGTGTGTGCATATTGGTATCTGTGGGCGTATGTGTGTGTGTATATACATATATATATATATATATATATATATATATATATATATATAAATGTATACATATATATATATAGAAATATATGTATGTGTGTGCTTGTGTGTGTGTGTGCTTGTGTGTGTGTGTGTGTATTTACGTGCATGTATATGTATCCATATATATTATCTATATCTTTATATTTATATCTACCTATCTACCTATTAATATATTTGTACGTTTGTTTATGTATAATACTCACAGTAGATATACGTATATATGTATATATAACATATACCTGTATACACACACAGACACACACACATACACACACATGCATGTATATTCTTTATATTCTTACCTTTATGCTTCCATTCATTTATTCCCTTAGAATTTTCATTGATTCACACACTGCAACTCTGTAACCATATACTTCACACTATATTTTCTTTATATTTCATGTTTTTCTGTTACATTTTGCTTCCCACTTTTATTTAGTTATTTATTTTATTCTGTATATACTTTACTTTGTTGGCAACATTTCATTGACAATATCTCTGTTTCTTTCATTTTCCTTTCACAAAGTATTTTATTTGCTGAATAATGTCACTGTGTTCTCATCTTGGCAATAAAATTCACTCATAACCACCAACCTCACATCTTTCTTTTTTTCTCTTCTCATTTTCCTTTTTTCCTTGTTTTTAAATCACACACCTAACTCATCCCCTCTGGTAATCCTTTTTGCTTTTACAATACCAGTTCATATTTGTATATTATTTGCTTGCAGCATGTTATTTTTCTCCGTTATTGCTTGCAGAATGAAAGAAATGGATTTTGAAGGTTTGGCAAGCCAGGACTATATACTTTGCAATATTTAGCTCAATATTTCTGAATTTAAATATGAATCCTCTGCTTTTACTATAGTGTAGCAACCACCTTTTTTTTATCTTCTTTTTAAAGTGGCTAGCATTGATAATTATTAGGGAATGTACGGATGGACAATCAATTTAATATGGATCAACTGACCAAGAGTTTAATAATTCATATAAACTGTTCCCAGCATTCCATTCTGTCATATATCAGATATTTTGATATTTTTTTATGACTTAATCAGAAGAAGAAGGGCAGTGGCTTTCAGCTCTTTCACGGTCTCGATGATTGGCAGGAAATATTGGAGAAGGTTCAAGTGATGATGTCAAACTGGGTGGCAGATTGTTTTTACGTAGGCTTTTACTGTTTGGCCGGTGGGAGAAAGGTAGTGTTTCTAAATCCTTAAGTGTTTCAGGTCCTTCAAGATTTTTTGTAAGAATTTGTCTTCAAACCAGAGACACCTGAAACAAATTCTTCCAGCATGGTGTGTATATCTATATGCTGAAGGCATCCAAGGATCAGGTGGTGAAAGTGTCTTCTGTTCTGGATCAACTAGTCTTGTGAATACATTTGATTAGATGGAAGTAAGCACGCTGTACATACATACATGCATACATACATACATATATATATATATATATAATATATAATATATATACAGAGTGCATAAAATATTTGAGGACAGATTTATATTTATAAAAAAACGGATATATAATAACAGATAATAACTTTATTTATCAAAAAATGCTATGAAGATAAAAATAAACCTTCTTTTCTATAATGTTATTCAATAAAGCCACCTTCAGCTTCAACAACTGCTTCCATATGAGATCCAAATCATCTACATGCTCGAATCAAATGGTTCTGTTTCATTTTGGACAATACTCTGATTATGGCAGCTTTCAAAGAATCTTTGATGCTATGGGCATGTTCATTGACCTCTTTCTCAACAATTCTCCACATGTAATAGTCCAATGGATTGATATCTGGGCTAATTAGGAGGCCAAATGTTAGGGGTTATGTGATCACAAAACTTTTCAGCTATCCATTCCTGTATTACTAGAGCCATGTATGATAGTGCAGAGTCTTACTGAAACTCATATGAGCTTCCATTGAATACACTGACTGTCCAAGGCTTTAACAATTATTTCCAGGACATCAGTGTATGTGGCAGAGTTGACCTTGTGGGAAGAAGTAAGGAGGTATCACATGTCTTTCATTGCTAACAACCCCTAAAACCATGATAGTTGCAGGAAATTTTGTATGAATAACACTTGGAACTTCAGAAGGGTCTGTACATAACCATCTGTCATTTCTTCTGTTAACATTTTGATCTTCGTCAAAATTTTTCTCATTTGAGAAAAACTCAAATCAAATCTGGTGGATTTTCAGTTTGTTTAAGAGACTTTTAGATCTGATGTGGTGATTTTCTTTTGCTTTTTTGGACAAACTAACCTTTCCACATCATATAAGACTTATGTCTGATGTCTTCGGGGACAACATTTCTGACTGTTCCTTCTGACACATGGAGATCTTATGCAATTGACCTCATGGACTTTCTGGGATTGTAATCAACGGTTTGTTGAACTTGTTGCATGAATTCAGATGTTCTAATGATCCCAGAGCGTTTAGAATGCTTTTTAAGCTTTGATACTGGTGATACACTTCAATCTTCATTCTCTAGCTCCTTACAAACTTTGTAGATGAGAAATCTGGCAGATTTTAAAAATCGAGTTATTTCTAAATCGCTATGGTCAGCCTTTATAACCACAATAACAGCATGCCTCTTCATTTCTTAAGCAATCTGAGGGTCTGCCATTATCATTTTCTGAAACAAAGATTATACAGAGTTAGCAGAAACTACAGCACTGACCCAAAAAAGGTATGTCCTCAAATACCTTACACTTCTTGTATATACACACACACATACATATATATATATATATATATATATATATATATATATATATATACCGGAGTAACAAAACTGTCCGATGAACGGGAACGTGAAACTCAGAGTAACGGTTTTTTTGTTATATTTCTGCTGCTTTTAAATAAAGTATATATATATATATATATATATATATATGTATATGGAATATGAAAGACATGAGAATTTTTATTAATCACTACAATTGTTTCAAAACATCTAGCATTGATCCCTCATGGGTGGGATCAATGTTAGTTACATTTCAGGCAATAAAATAAAAATTCTATTTTTCAAAAAAATTTTCCAAATTGTTTATTATTTTAAATATCAAAAAAAAAAATTGGTTTGGTTTTCATTTAAATACTGTTGTGAAAGTTTTAAAGACAGTAGAGATTTAACTGCTGTTTCTAACAGGTTGTGTTATCTCACTTAGTTCCTTACTGGCTTGGGATGTTAGTTAGTGGTAAATGTATCATGTGTCACCACACGACTTGAAGGATGAGACAAAGCCATAAAACATTTATAAAATGAAGCTAAATGGGTGAAAAATTAATGATCGGAAACATTTACACTCTAAAAGTCAGATCAAGTATTGTAATGTTAGAAAATCTAAAGCACGTTAGGGTTTCTCTAGCTCACCATGAGGGCAGAATTGTGAGCAGAGCAGGAAAAGTCATTTTGTGGCCTTACATCTAGGTTCATGTTGTGAGTTCAAACTCTGCCAAGATTGACTCTGCCTTCCATCATCTTGGCGGGTGATAAAAGAAATACCAGTCAAGCACTGGATTTGATGTAATCAACTTGCCCCCTCTACAAAACTTTTTGGCCTTGTGCCTATAATAGAAAGAATTATTATTGTTATTATTAATAATGTTGTGAAATGGTAGAATTGGTCGCATACTGGATAAAATGCTTACTTGTAATTTGTTTGTCAGTACCTTTCATCCTTTCAGGTTGATTAAAAAAAATACTGATCAAGCACTGAGGTTTGTGTAATTTACTAGCTTCCTCTTCCAAAATATAAAGGCCTTGTACCTGGAGAAGAAAAGGTTTATTAATATTATTGTTAGTATTAGTAACAGGGTGGTGAGCTGGAAGAATTGTTAGTACACCGGGCAAAAGGCTTACCAGTACTTCGTTTGTCATTACCTTTCATCCTTTCAGGGTTGATAAAAAAATACTGATCAAGCACTGAACTTCCAAGCATGCCAATCACTATTGGTATCATATCCACTCCCTTCATTGCTCAAAGCCTTCATACTTCCCACTTCAAATCGTCATGGTTGTTCAGGTTTTCTCCTTCTTCTTTCTCTTTGATCTTGTTACATTTACGACTATGGGTGCAGTTCTTGGTGGCAGTAGCAAGTATTCAAACTTCCAAGCATGCCAATCACTACTGCTATCACGTCCACTCCCTTCATTGCTCACAACCTTCGTATTTTCCACTTCAAATCATCATAGTTATTCAATTTTTCTTCTTCTTTCTTTTATGATCCAGTTACCACTTATGACCCTGGGTTCAGATCTTGGAGGTAGTAGCAAATATTCAAACTCAAAACTGATCGGATGGAATAAAATCTGAGCAGTTAATACATGAACAATAGCATCACTTCAATAGTAGAATCATAAACTGGAATCATAAACTGGAAAAAACAAAAATAATAATTGTTGTTGTTGTTGTTATTAATTTTCTTATTTAACACAACATTGCTATCAGCTATCCAAAACCTTGGATTCACACAACACTCATCATTCAGATCTCAAAAACTTTGCAGATGATTTGTGCAGTTCCGAGCAACGCTGTTTTCTGTAGAGGCTCTGTCCTAACATCTATTCCTATCTTTTCAATCCAGATTGTGAGCTTTTTGCTTGTAATTCTTAGGGTTGCAACATCAACATGTACAATGCTCACCTTCTTCAACGACCTTAGTCTTTTTATTTCCCACTTCAAATCATCTTATTTGACATGCTTCTCATTGCTTTCCAATAATTTGTCATCACTAGAGAATTTCTATTATTATTATTATTATTATTATTATTATTATTATTGTCATTTCATTTCTCATAGCTCTCAGTTTCACTTTCTCCAGTTAATTCTGTTAGAGCGGACAACAACCTGTTGTCAAGGGTCTCATGGGGTCATTTTCTATGATACTTGACATTCTAGTTCTGATCTCAAAATCCTTGCTGTCCTCAACAAAGCATTATTATTATCATCATTATTTTTATTATTATTATTATTATTATTATTATTATTATTATTATTATTATTACTATTATTGGCAAGCTGGCAGAATCATTAGCACATGGGACAAAACGCTTAACAATATTTCATCATCTTTACATTCTAAGCTAAAATTCTGCTGAGGTTAATTTTGCTTTTCATCATCTCAGGGTCGATAAAATAAATACCAGTTACGCACTGGGGTTGATGTAATTGATATATCTCCCAATCCAAACTTGCTGTCATTGTGCTATAATTAGTGATGATTATCATTATCAATATTATTATTATTATTATTAGTGAGGCGATGAGCATGCTGAATTATTAGTATGCCGGGCAAAATGCTTAGTGGTGTTTTGTCCGTCTTGATATTCCGAGATCAAATTCTGCCGAGGCTGACTCTACATTTCATTCTTTCAGGGTTGATAAATTAAGTACCGCTTTGTCCTCAGGATTATCCTTTTGATGGATTTTATTATAGAGTGTTCTAGCTATCATGTCTCATCATCGGTAGATAATACCATGATGACATTTTCGGACAACTGCTTATGATGTGTGTGATATCTTCAGTATGAACTCCACAAAGCCTGCATCTGTTATCACTTTTTACTGCTTTTCCTGCATCTCTGTCCCTTTTGTGCATCAGGTACTTGGTTGATATTTCCTGTTCCTGGATTGTAAATGCATACTCTTCAAAGTGAGAGGTAGTAATCCGGCTATAGGTCCATGATAAACTGCTTTATGTATGTATGTATGTATGTATGTATGTATGTATGTATGTATGTATGTATCAATCTATCTATCTACCTATCTATCTATCTATCTATCTATCTATCTATGTTTCTTTCTTTCTATCTATCTATTTATCTGTCTATATGTATATATGTATGTATCTATGTATGTATCAATCTATCTACCTAGCTATCTATATATCTATCTATTTTTCTATCAGTTTATGTATGTATGTATCTATCTATTCATTTATCTATCTATTTGTATGTATGTATATGTAGGTATGCATATGTATGTATGTATGTGTATGTATGCATGTTTGTATACAAATTTTATTTGGTTCATTTGAAGCAGTGAGAAGTTTGAAAATAAATATTTAAGAAGCTGCTAGAAGGCTAATGGAATTATAAATAATAGTTGTCTGTATACAAGATAATAAATCTTTTTCTTTGGAAACAAGTGAATAGAATTAATTATGGAACCAAAATCACATATATGTCATATAGCAGATGACCATGATAAACATTACACCAAAGCAACCTGACAACTTCCAAGCATCGAATTTAGGAGAGTCACCTGGATAAGCTAGATTGCAAATATTTTCATTTTGTTCGTTTCAAACATTGACAAACTTGAAAAGAAATATTTAACTAGCTGCTAATAGAGCTATCAATAATAGATCGAGGTGCAGGTGTAGCTGTGTGGTTAAGATTCTTGTGTTGCAACCATGTGGTTTCAGATTCTGCCACACTATGACTTGTGAGTGAATTTGGCAGACAGAAACTGTGTAGAAGCTCATAGTATATATGTGCGCACCTTTCATATGTACACATGTGTGTGTGCCACTGTGTATGTATAAATATATGTATGTGTGTGTGTGTGTGTGTGTGTGTGTGTGTGTGTGTGTGTGTGTGTGTGTGTGTATGTATATGTATGTATCTATATATATGTATATATATATATATATATATATATATATATATATATATATATATATATATATATATATGTATATATATATATATATATATATATATATACTGTTGTGTCTGGGGAGAGTCATTTTCTTATTGTGCCTTATAATTAACACACTCACCGGTAAAATTTCCACTTATTTTTCTTTTTATTTTCCTAAAATTTTCGTTGCGTCTTGCAACCTTATCAATAGTCTTGACTGTCTGTTATTTATGGTGCGTAAATAACAGACAGTCAAGACTATTGATAAGGTTGCACGATGCAACGAAAATTTTAGGAAAATAAAAATAAGTGGAAATTTTACCAGTGAGTGTGTTAAATTTTAAAGCACAATAAGAAAATGACTCTCCCCAGACACAACAGAATATGCTTCAACACACGAAATTACATAAAAAAATCTTGCAAACCAAATCCCAAAACGATGTGTATATATATATATATATATATATATATATATATATATAATACAAAGAATATATATACATGTATACACATATATATGTACATATTTACATCTACATGTGTATATATATGCATATCAGGGTACAGGACGCTAGAACAATGAACTACAGACAACGGAACGAACACAGGAAAACGGAAAGCCACTTGGAATATCCCTTCATCAGCTGTCTCAATTCTAACTAGTCGTTTCGAAGATAAGACAGAACGTACTCTAGAATAGTCTCTTCCTGAGTAGTGGATCAACCCACTACACAGAGGGTTCCAATGTGGCAAACACAAACGAAGACAGGAAAAATTGGACAGTGAAAACAACATTCAAAAGCCGTACGGCCAAACGCGAATCTGAGGTAGAACGCTAGTAGTTCGTCTTGCCTTCACAGCGGTTGGAGTGAAAAGAAAGTTGACCACAGGTCACACGAGAGCAGAGAGGATGGTGGAGGGAGGAAGTGGAACAAGGAGGAAGGGACAGAAGGGTATAGCAGTGAAGTAGAGGCCAGGAGAGAGGGATAGATAGAACGATATATATATACACACATACACACATACACATATATACATATATGTAATTATCGAAGTTGGGAGATAAGTCCTGCTAGATATAAAGTAAGTCTCAGAGGAGGACCTAAGAACATATAGTGTTTCCAACAATTAATTTTGTCTTAATACATGATGTACATAGGTCCAGAGAATATAAACCAAAGTTAACAATGGAAAATTGGTATATTAATTAATTATCTATTTATTCTTATATCTATAAAATCCATGAAATATAGACATTAATAATTAAATAAAATATCAGAAATATGGTTCAGCTGATTTGCCAAGAGAACATCCATTTCAATTACATAGTTAAATAATTAAAAAATTAATCAATACACTCTAGTTAGTAAAACTGCTTCATCAAGGAATTAAAGAGAAAGTTCCTGGTTACAGCATTTGAAATTGTCATATAGGTAAATATATATATATATATATATATATATATATATATATATATATATATATATATATATAGAGAGAGAGAGAGAGAGAGAGAAAGAGAGAGAGATAGATAGATAGATAGATAGATACAGACATTTATATATACATACATATATACATATACACACACAGATATATATATATATATATATATATATATATATATATATATATATATATATATATATATATATCACATGGTGAATCTTGAGGATGGATACGGACCTACTCGTCTATATATTTGGAAATGCTGTTTCTCTTATGTGATGTTCGATGTCGCCTGATTGACCATGCATGGTTTTGTCAGCATTTTCAAATTTATAATCTAGAATATCATGCTGAAGAAGGAAATTAATTTTATACCATTCTAATCCCGAAATGCATACATGATTAACTAAGGCTGGTTAGTTTAATTATTTTTCTTTTGTTTTGCCTATGCGAGTTACGAGTATTGCTATCTGTGGAGACATTGTAGTAGAAGAATTAGTATTTTAACTGCTATTTCTAAATTTCAGAATATTTTGAAGCAACTTTTTCTGATCTCTTAATTATGTTTATATATATATATATATATATATATATATATATATATATATATATATATATAAATGGAACAAAAATGCAATAGAGGACGATAAAACATTCAGACAGATAGACGATACAAAGGCAGACAGAAGAAACAACAATTAGAAGGACAGGGAAAAAAAGACGGGTCATTCGTGGTCTTCTTTCCTCAGTCAAGTTACCACAAATCCTTACTGTTTCGGGCAGTTACACACGAGACAGTTCGAACTGGTTGCCCCCCCCCCCAAGTCTAAGGTAAGAGCATTAGATTTTTTTGTAAGAAAGCCAGTGAATGTGTACAGCAACAAAGACAAAAAACAGAGAACATGGTACACAATTACGAATACAAACAACAAGAATGTAACAACAGGTGTCTTTCGACTGAGAACGAATCAAATTGAGCTGGCGTGTCCAAAGTGAAAGCCAAAAGGAACATAAGAGATGGACATAAGAGGTGTTGGCAATACACACTTGTGCTCACCCTATCTATCTATCTATCTATCTATCTATCTATCTATCTATCTATCTATCTATATCTCTCTATATATATATGTATGTATATACATATATACATGAGAGAGAGAGCATATAATTAGGAAAAACAGGGATTAAATATATATATATATATATATATATATATATATATATATATATATATATATATATATATATATATATATATATATATATATATATCATCATCATCATCATCATCATCATTTAACGTCTGCTTTCCATACTAGCCTAGTTTGAACGATTTGACTGGGTATTAGCAAACCAGATGGCTGAACCAGACTCCAATCTGATTTGGCAGAGTTTCTACAGTTGGATGCCCTTCCTAACGCCAACCACTCCGAGAGTGTAGTGGGTGCTTTTTACGTGCCACCGGCATGAGGGCCAGTCCGGTGGTACTGGCAACGGCCACGCTCAAATGGTGTTTTTTTACATGTCACCTGCACAGGAGTCAGTCCAATGTTTTGCTCACATGCCACTGGCACAAGTGCTAGTAAGGCCAAGCTGGAAATGATCGCACTCAAATGGTGCTTTTTACATGCCACCGGCACGGAAGCGAGACCGCTGCAGTGACACTGATCCTGCTTGGATGCTGCTGTTAATGCTCCACTGGCACAGGTGCCAGCTGTAAATAACTGTTAAATTAAATTTATGGATGTGAAAAATCTCTATTCTCCTTATCATTATTAATATTACACACACACACACATGTATTTGTATGTATATACTGTATATGTGTGCATGTATATGCATATATAAGTGGTGGATGATGGAGAATTTGATTGGCTCTACCTTTCAAGGCAGTGTGTTCGTCTGGCCTAAGTTCAATGATCGAAAAATGTAAAAGATAAAAGTTAGATGTTATTTCTGGTTATATAAACCTCTGGTGATGGAAAGTGTGAGACAGAATCACCTACAGGAAATGAACCATCAACCTATTTGACTATGATAGCCATTATACAAAAGTAACCTGACAACTGACAAACCTCAAAACTAGAAGCTACTGGTTTTGAGGTTTGTGAGCATGCTGCTTTTGTAATTTGAATGACAGAAAATCGCTCCAGTGGATGTGTTTCTGTTGGTATGTTTAACAAAGTTCACATGAGTTGTTTCAATAGAGCCTATTAACTGAAAATACAAATAGCTTATATCGAATATTTGGCTGTGTGATGTGTCTTTGTCAAAGTCATTCAATCTTCAATAGCACAATCCCGTTTGTAAATAAAAGCAATGAGCAGTACAACTCATTAATGCATGCAGATGGGGGTGTTTTATATTTGATGTGTTTCATTTACTCACAGTTCACAAGTCAATAGGAACCCTCTCTGGAGAAGATTCTCTGCGGTGTTTGTATGTGATATCCAATGCATCACATCTTGTTATATAGCAAACCATACAATGAAAGATTTATATAAGTGTGCATGACTTAAACAATACAGACTGTTATTTTATCCTAATTATGCACTAATTACTCTTAGCTTTAGTAACAGTTAATATAATTTTACAGTATTTAGTTTTATCCTTTAAAATTTGAGCTCACTTCTTGGCAAGAGTTACTTTGCTTTTTGTCCACCAGCCATTGCGAAAAGAAGTGCTCATAATACATTCGTTTTATTTAATTAACTCCGCCATTTACCTGTTAAAATTGGATTTGATCCTTGTCAAATGAAGTAATTTTTGAAAAATTTTACTAATAAAATTGAAATGCACTTTATTTCAGTATAAGCTGTAAACATTTGAAAAGGAATTTTAGAAGGAATTCAATATAATAAATTTGGTAAAATTACTGGTTATTTGAGTTGAAGGATAGGAATGAACAATTTGTCATTGTAATGACTATTTTAACTGTGTGAATGGAACCAGAAAAATTGAAAAATCCTTAGACACATGCCATAATAGTTAAACATGCAATTACTGTGATTATTTTGTTTGCAAATATCTTGATCCATTGGAAATGCAAGGTAACAAAAACAGCAAGGTTCTTCCTTCATGCTGTGTACCAAGTGACATTATAGAATTATAACTGTAATTCCCCCCTGATATGTTTGCAGAGAATTTAATTCTTTCAGCAATTCTTGAAATGATTAATACTATTTTATGCAAGGCCAACTGAAAAATAATTGCATGAAATTCTATTGTCTCGTGGCACACAATTTCTGCTGATTCACAGTTACTGTTAGAATTTTAGATTTGCAGTTGTTTGCTGTAATGTAACAACAGAAACAACAGCGTAAATACAAAGACAAGCAGAAACGTATGTACATAAAACCATGTTTAGTACAAATAGTAAAGGTAGCAAATTATATACTTTTAACTTTATAATTAGATCACTGTGGAGAGACTGAAGGAGAGAGATACTGGTGGCAAATTTACAGTTTCTATTTGTGCTTTCTCAATACCAGACAACCATTTAATGGTTGTATTTCACTTGGGTGCTGTTGTTATATAATTACCATGGCATTTTACTTCTACCACTGCTGCTGCTGCTGCTTCTACTACTACTACTACTATTACTACTGCTGCTGCTGCTGCTACTACTGCTGCTACTACTACTACTACTACTACTACTGCTGCTGCTGCTGCTGCTACTACTACTGCTGCTACTACTACTTACTACTACTACTGCTGCTGCTGCTGCTGCTGTTGTTGCTATCACTACTACTACTACTACTACTACTACTACTACTACTACTACTACTACTACCAATACTACTACAGGATAAAATGCAGTGTAAAGCGATAATGACATTCCCATGAGTTGAAGAGGAGATTTCTATTTGAGAAAGTCTTACTTGAAGCCACTGTTCACCTGGATGGTTGAAATGCTTGTGCCTTGGTAGAATATTTCAAATTCTATTATAGTTTTTAACACAGCATTTCTACACAAGATGTTTTCTCGAGATGAATACTACAGTTTCAAGGCTTTCTACAGTATATCTATGTTAAGCATGATGCACAAAATGCTAATCTGAACTAATACTGATTCCATCATACATAATTAATTGCTAATCAGCCTTCCAGCTAATTGCAATGCAAGTCATTAGCTAATCACTGCTTTTCTATCTCAATAAAGGTTAAATTTGTTTGGTATATCAACATATTCTTTACAGTTAATTATACAACAAAATTGGCTTAAATATGACCAACATATGTTTCTGCTGCATTGAGAACTAGCAATTGCATTTGTATGCAGCTATTTTCAACTATCCACCTTTATTCAAGGTCTGTCCATGCTCGCCATAAATAATCCGAGCTGCTCCTTACTACTTAATACAGTTAATCTGAATCTGGATTATAACTGAGTGCTTGTATAATACCTGGATAATTTATCCCTGTATACTCATTATGTATATGTGTATATATATATATATATATATATATATATATATATATATATATATATATATATATATATATCTTTTACTCTTTTACTTGTTTCAGTCATTTGACTGTGGCCATGCTGGAGCACCACCTTTAGTCAAGCAAGTCGATCCCAGGACTTATTCTTTGTAAGCCTAGTACTTATTCTATCGGTCTCTTTTGCCAAACCGCTAAGATACAAGGACCTAAACACACCAGCACCAGTTTTCAAGCAATGTTGGGGGGACAAACACAGACACAAAGATACACACACACACATACACACACACACTTATATATACAACGGGCTTCTTTCAGTTTCTGTCTACCAAATCCACTCACAGGGCTTTGCTCAGCCCCAGGCTACAGTAGAAGACACTTGCCCAAAGTGCCACACAGTGGAACTGAACCCAGAACCGTGTGGTTGGGAAGCAAGCCAGTCAAACAAATCGCTGAATCTCTCTGAGAACTACGTTAAGGGTACCCATGTCTGTGGAGTACTCAGCCATTTGCACATTAATTTCATAAGAAGGCAGTTCCATCAACTAGATCAACTGGAACATTGACAGAAACAGATGACAGACCAGTCAGATACAATTACCTTTTATACATACATACATACATAAACATACATACATACATGCAAACATACATACATACATACATACATACGTACGTACATACATACACACATACATATATACACACACATACATATATATATTATGGACTTCTTCCAGTTTCCGTCTACCAAACCCACTCAGAAGGCTTTGGTCAGCCTGAAGCCATAATAGAAAACACTTGCCCATGGTGGCACACAGTAAGACTGAACCCCAAACCACATGGTTGGGAAGCAAACTTCTAACCACACAGCCATTTATTTCATTTCTCTACTGCAAAATGACAGGATATGGATTGACGGGGGTTTTCCAATGTATACATTGCTACTATAGCTCTGGGCCAGCTAAAGCCTTCTCAGTGGATTTCTTTGGTGGAAAGTTAATGAAGCTCATCATATGTGTGTGTGTGTGTGTGTGTGTGTGTGTGTGTGTGTGTGTGTGTGTGTGTATTTATACGTGTGTGTGTCTTTATGTTTCATTACATTCTGAGTTCAAATGTTGCCGAGGTTGACTTTGTTGTTCATCCTTTCAGGGTTGGTAAAGTAAGTACCAGTCATATACTGAGGTGGATGAAATTGACTTACCCACCTCCCTCGAAATTACTGATCTTGTGCCAAAATCAGAAAGAGTTATCACAATTTAAATTCCTCTTGCATTTTTTTTTACCCTTTCTATTTAGTCATTGGGGTATGTGGATATATACATAGACAAGAAGGCTATGGTTGGAACGTCTTTGAGTTGGCCTGAGGTTTGACAAGAATTGGTGGATTGAATAGGATTACCTATGTTCAGTCCACAGCTAGAAGAAAGTCTTGGGACATTCTCCACTGAAATCATGCTGGTTTGATTAGCCTACTCTGCCATACTGGCTCAACATGGGTTGGCAGCAGGGTGCAGTTTTATATTCTTCCCCAGGAGTATTTAAGTCAATTACACCAACCCCAGTACTTAACTGGTATCTATTTTATCAAGCTTGAATGGATGAAAGGCAAAAATCAACCTTAGTAAAGTTTGAACTCAGAATGAAAAGATGGACAAACTACTGCTGAACTTCTTGCCCTGTGTGGTAACATTTCTAGGCGCTCAGACATAGGAGGAGAAAGTAAGGGCGTAGGAGGAGAATGGAAGTTTATTTTATGAGATTCATTTCTTTCTTATGACTATTGCTAATAAACAATCATTGCTAATAAATGACTGTTGCTCAGAAATCAAATAAAAAGCAACAGATGCAAATCAGTTTGTCGACGTCTTGAGAATGTACAACTAATCCTTGGTGTTCAGATTTTCTCTTTTAACATTTAATATGCATTCAGTTGTAATACAGCATTAAATTAAATTCATTACATTAAAACATATTTAATTAGAACATATTTAATTAAAGCATACTAAATTGATTTAAGCTGTGAAGTTGTTTCATATGATATTAATTGCATAAATCTTCCTGAAGAAAATGTTTACACAAGTTGATTACTGAAGATTTGTCCACTAATAAAAATGCCTTCCTGGATTTTGAATTTGATCATAATATTATTGTTTTGTTCATTTTTTACTAATTACAGTTTTGTCAACATTACACAGCTGATGACATTCCCAAGATGATACCAAACCAATGAAAGAACCTACATGCGGTCATGCAATGTGCTGGAGGTATTAGCCAAAATCTCCCTCAGCACATTTACTATCTTAGATAAATTTTTGGACATGTTTACATGGAAGATTGGAATGAAAGACACCACTTGTATTATGATAATTCTCATTTGCGACCATCATTCATTGTCTGGTAGCCCAACTATATATGCATCCATAAACACAGATATACATATAAATATATACATGTATTTTTGTCCCTGAATGATGCCAGGTACTGTGTATCTTCCCTTGAATGAGTTGCAAATCGTTCTGATATATGTCTTTATTACTCTGTTGGAGTCTGTGATTTTGGCCTAACAAAGAAGTTCTTTTTTCCAGAAAGCTATTATTTAGAGGACAGCAGTTCAGAGATCTACATTTACAATGTCTTTCAGAGCTATTCCTGGTTGAGTCATTTTTAATATTATTGTGTATCATTGACCCTATTTGGGGGGACAACTATAACTAACTTTAACAATGTTTCTATTGAAGATCTTATGGTATTTGTGTGAGTATGGGAAGTGATTGCATATTAGTTTTAAGAATTTTCTAGCTATGTCAGGTGGGTTAAGAATTTTCTAGCTATAAGGTGGGTTTTAAGAATTTTCTAGCTATAAGATGGGTTAAAACATAACAGTTTTATCTGTGTGTGTCTTCTTAGTGTATCTACATTCCATGTAAGTGGTAACAATGAAACCGTGTATGTGGCTAATCATTATATTTTGTATCTTTTCATTTGTCTTGCTCGTTTACATTCTGGCTGAATTTTCTTGAGAACAATCTTTCCTTAGTGGTCAGACCATATCTGGTCTACATCTAGCATATTAGATGTCCACTTAGTGGCCATCCCTCTTATATGTATATATATATATATATATATATATATATATATGTGTGTGTGTGTGTGTGTGTTGGTTTCTTTCAGTTTTACAAGGCTTTTGCCCAAGTATCATGTGATAATATCTTCCTACACACCACTAAAATGGCAGGATAGCAAAATACGTGCTTAATTTAGCATGGAGGGTCATTAGACCAGAACGAGGGGAAAATAGTGAATGCTGAGAGAAAAGGTTGGCCAAAAGTCACCTGACAATAAATGAAAACCGATTTAAATCCAAGATTAAAACAAAAAAATTACTTTATACAAGACTTTATTAATAAATAGACAAATGTTGAAAGAAAAAGAATGGTGACTTTAATGCACTGCATTCAATTATCAAACATTCACAATTGAAATGAATAAATAAAATTGAATATTAAGTATTTATGGAATTCTGATTTTCTGTCAGGTGACTTTTGGTCAAACTTGTATAGCATAGTGTCCTAATATTTCTATAAATTGAATCTCCTCTCAATAAACATTACTTTTGCTGAAATTCAAGGCCGGTCAAGATTACTAAAAGTCGGAATAAATGATAAAATCAATCACGTTATATTATGTTATTGATTCTTTTGAAATGAAAGATGAAGTAAGTGCAACCACTATTTAACTTCAGAACGTGGGAGCTTAATATGGTGAGTAAGTTAGTGCAATGCTTTCTCATTTTCGGCAGCTGATTGTTCCCTTTCTGGGATTTTTTGTATTTTTTTTATTTTATGTATTCCTCCTTCCATTTCTTTCATGGTACATTTTTCACCTTATCTTGTTTATTACCATCACAGAGTAAAACATGAATGGTATATTGGCTGATGTAGTCTGCTGCATGGAGGAGGAAGGGGGGAGGAGGAGGAGGAAAGGAAGAAGAAGAAGAAGAAGAAGAAGAAGAAAGAGGAGGAGGAGAAAAAGAAGGAGGAGAAGAAGAAGAAAGACATGGTGGTGGAGGAGGAAGAGAAAGAGGGGAAAAAGGAGGAGAAAGAAGAAGGCAGTGAAGGAGGACAATGAGGAAGAGAAGAAAATGGAGGTGAAGGAGGGGAAGAGGGGGAGGGGGAGAAGAAAATGACGGTGGGAGAAAGGAGGAGAAAGAGGGGAAGGAGGAGGAGGAAGAAGAGAGGAAGGAGGAGGAGGAGGAAGAAGAGAGGAAGGAGGCGAAGGAAGAGGAGGAAGAAAAGAAAGAGGAGGAAAGAGGAAGAGAAGAAGGAGGAAGAGAAGGAGGAGCAAGAGGAAGAAAAGAAGAAAAAGAAGAAGAAAAAAAGAAGAAGAAAGAGAAGAAGAAAGAGAAGAAGAAGAGGAAGAGGAAGAAGAAGAAATGGAGAGATGAGATGATTATGGCCTTGATACCTTTGATCCTGGGTCTCTTTGATTAGGACTGAAGGGGAAGCCAACATCAACAACAATGACAACAACTGAAGCTAAAATGAAGGAAGCACTACATAGGCACAGGCATGGTGGTATGGTTAAGAAGAAACCCACTTTGTAACCAGATGGTCTCAGGTTCGGTTCCATTGCATGTCACCTTGGGCAAGTAGTGCTTTCTAATATAGCCCTGGGCTGACCAATTTGGGTGCCTTTTGTACTCGATGAGTCAAAGTTTTGCATGTGCAGCATGCTTTTCGTAAAGATGCATTCACAAGCAATACTATGTTCATGAAAAGCGAGCAGGTTCGAACCATACAGGTGATCCTTGTCTTTTCATAAGTGAGTGGTGTTGTGGGTCAGTGACATCTTCCTGATGTCAAATTACCTAGAAATGTAATGAAATCCATATAATTTCAATATTGTATGTGAAACAAATAATCTTTTACGGTGCGACGTTTCTTTAGTTGTTCTGTATATATTCTTTCATTCTTTTATTTGTTTCAGTCATTTGACTGTGGCCATGCTGGAGCACCGCTGTTTAGTCGAACAAATCAACCCCAGGACTTATTCTTTGTAAGCCTTAGTACTTATTCTATCAGCCTTGGAAAGGATAGAAGACTGAGTTGTTCTTGGAAAATTTTGTTTCTAGAATATAGGGAGCCAGAAGAAATGCAGCTAAAGTGTTTTTTCAAATTTTAGCACAAGATCAGTAATTTAAAGAGAAAGCAGGTGGGGGCTTGTCAATTACGTCAATCCGAGTATTGAATTGATACTTATTTTATAAAGGCTATAAGGATAAAAGGAAATTACCTCACTGAAATTTGAACTCGGAATGTAAAGATCATCATCATCATTGTTTAACGTCCGCTTTCCATGCTAGCATGCATTGGATGATTTGACTGAGGACTGGTGGACCAGGTGGCTACACCAGGCTCCAATCTGATTTGGCAGTGTTTCTACAGCTGGATGCCCTTCCTAATGCCAACCACTCCGAGAGTGTAGTGGGTGCTTTTACATGCCACCGGCATGAAGGCCAGTCAGGCGGTACTGGCAATGGCCACGCTCAAAATGATGTATTTTACGTGCCACCTGCACAGGAGCCAGTCAATTGGCACTGGCAACGATCTCGCTCGAATGTCTTACTGGCAACGGCCATGCTCAAAATGGTGTATTTTACGTAAAGCACTGTTTTCCAATACTGTTATGATTTCAATATACTTGTTCAATATACTAACTGTTCTACCAATGTACTAACTGATCTGTCTGTGCACCTCCTTAGACTAACCAAAAAATAATAATTGCCATATGCAAAGCTTTTTGTCTTTCATTAAACGAGGAATCACCCCACAGCTTTTTTTCTGGTGTCCACAAGCTTTTTTAGCTACTTTTACCATTAAAAAGTCTACAGTGTTATTACTAATTTATCACTTAGTATATGTATCTGGTCAAATTTTTCAATGGAAAAACTATGACTTGAAGCTATGACTTCATAGTAATAGCAGAGACAGAAGAACATTCAGTAAAATGGCCAGCAAGAAGGGAACTTAATATTTAGTGTGAAAAATAGCAATAATATTTGCTTTGGTAATTTTATCTTATCTTTAATTCATTTGTCTAAGTGTGTGCTTGCTATCATTCCTCATCAAATTCAATTTCTAAGTGCTAAACAATAGTAGTTAAGTAAATTGTCAGTATAATTGGATTTCCTTTAGAGGATTTAGGTGCTCTGATAAGCAATGTTTCAAGATTAATAGGATGCAATAATTTAAAGCACTTTAGGGAATTAACGTACTTGACACATTGCATCTTAGTAGGGAATTTAGTACAAGAAAATGGTGCAATTTTAATAGGTTTAATATTCCCATTTGTTGCATTCACTACTATTAAGCACATCCATTTTGTTGGCTAGTTTGCTTGTCACAAGATATTGTCCACAATTGTTGTCAACCATGATGATTAACTTTCTAAGAAACAGATAGTGAAGGACACATCAAATGAAAAGAGATAATGCTCTGAATCAGTTTGTGCTTTGTAATCCAGCCCTCTTTCTTGTCCCATCCTTGTTAACACTATGAAGGGTTGAGCCTGTGATCTTTAATAGTTTTAAGGAGGTTTATTAAACAACATGCAGCTGATTACAGAAAATAATTAATTAAGCTTTCTTAAAGGATCACCTTGTTTAATATTAATATCAACGTGGTGAGGAGTTCTTAGTCAAAAAAATTTAATTATTAATTATTAGAAACAGTGATGACTGAAAATTGTCCCTGTTAATGATTCAATTAAAATCTATAACTTAAAATCCTTTAAGATTTTGGCACAAGGCCTGCATTTTCGAAGAGGGAGAAGTTGGTTTTCAAGAAATCCAGTATTTGACTGGAATTTATTTCATTGACCCCACAAGGAAGAAAGGCAAAGCCAAGTGTGGTAGAATTTGAAACTAGTAAAGCGCTGGAAGAAATATTGCTCAGCATTTTGTCCAAAACATAAGGAATTCTGCCAGCTGGCAACCTTAAATATCTGAAACTTATAATCCTTTCTAATATAGGCACAAGGCCTGAAGATTTTGATGAGGGGGACAGTTGATTATAATGACCCATTACTCAACTGGTACTTATTTTATCA